>NW_015542416.1:774985-784393 GCF_001515605.1 Sinocyclocheilus anshuiensis | reverse complement strand
TAAACCATAAACAAAGTGCACAAACGAGTACTCACAATATACAATATGTCCAATTTTGCTCACGGCACTGCACTAGCACGCTTGCTGACTTGCTAAACAAGTCTCCCGATGTGAAGCTGGCCTCCCTTCTTATAGGCCAGGGTCCACCCCCTACCTGGAGGGTACCACTAGTAGGTAAGCATTTAGTCTTATAATCTCATCTGTAACTCATAAACTTCACATTAAACATCAATCACATTATAAAACACAAAACCAATAAACCATTATAGAACACAAATATTAATAACATAAATCGTTACCATTTAATATCTTTTCTCTCCACAGAAAATATAACAAAGTTCCCCACATACAAACAAGAATGGTTTCGTCGGACTATGATCGCATTGCGCCGGCACGGCGCGGCAGTGACGTCATAAGCGGGCGTCGCTCGATCGTTTGGTTTGGCCGGCGCAACGTGGAAGTCCGACTACTCCCCACGCACACACAAGACAAAACGAACTAAAAATAAACTTCAAACTAACAACATGGTGTCTGTGTGGTTGATCCGGGGTATGTATACTGTAAAGGAGGTAAAGAGTGTGTGAAAGGTCCGTGTGCCATCCAGATTACGTGTGCACCCGCTCTCTGATGGCTAAACAGCAGGGTTAGGAATGAGGTAAGAGTGTATGTATATGTATTTAAATATGTGTGCCCGTACTGCCGTTTCCAGCGCTGAAGATCAACTCTTCACATCACCTTACCCCTCTCCAAGCTGCGTACTGTCCGGATACCTCGACAGGTAGTCGGCAACCAGGTTCAGCCTCCCAGGCCGATGTCGTACCTTGAAACTGTAGGGCTGGAGAGCTAGGTACCACCTCGTGATGCGGGCGTTATGATCTTTCATCGTGTGAATCCACGTCAAAGCCCGATGGTTTGTCTCCAGGTCGAACTCTCTCCCCAAGAGGTAATATCGGAGGGATTCCAGGGACCACTTGATTGTGAGACACTCCTTCTCGATCGTGGAATACCTGGTTTCTCTAGGCAACAGCTTCCTACTCAGGAACACGACTGGCTTCTCCTCTCCCCCAGTCCCCTGGGCTAGTACTGCTCCAATTCCCTTCTCTGAAGCATCCACTTGCACCAGAAACCGCTGATCGAAGTTGGGGCTTTGTAGGACTGGGCTGGAGCACATCCTCTCTTTTAGGGTGCTGAACGCTTCCTCACAGGCACCAGTCCATGCCACCAGGTTCTTCCCAGTTTTGGTTAGCAAGTCGGTTAGTGGTGTTGCAATGTTAGCAAAGTCCAGGATGAATCTGCGGTACCAGCCCACTAGGCCCAGGAAGGATCTCACCTCCTTTTTCGTCCTAGGTCGGGGACTGCGCTGAATTGCTTCCACCTTACATACCTGCCATTGCCAGATGGTATCCTAGGTAGCTGGTCTCCTGCCTAGCCCACTCGCACTTTGCCACATTCAAGGATAGGCCCGCTGCTTGAATCTTCTCCAGAGTCTGTCGCAGATGTTCCAAGTGGTCTGCCCAGGTATTGCTGTAGATCACAACATCGTCCAAGTATGCAGCCGACCACCCTGCGCAGCCCTTGAGAACTTGATCCATGAGTCGCTGGAAGGTCGCGGGCGCCCCATGCAGCCCAAAGGGTAGGACCGCAAACTGGAACGGTCCCACTGGCGTCCTGAATGCGGTGTATGGTTTATTTTATAGTTTATTTAAAACTAAAATGAAAATTAAAACCATTAAAAAAAAGTTTACTAAAATATAATAATTCATATTTTTTAGCGAGTTACCAAGGCAACATTTCTGATTTTCAAATCAATTGATTAAATTACTCATTCAAGTCTGCCAATGAAAATGCATTTTTTAACTAATTGGTTGAGTGCACAATTCAACGACTCATTCAAATTGCGTTCATTGTAAAAAGCATATAAACATATCTTATATTGTGTGGATATTATAATAGACATGACTTTTATGGCTTCATTACCCATTTAACAAATAATCTCCAGCTTTTCTATTAACTTTTTTTTCTATAAAGATTTACCACACTTTACAACAACTTCTACAACTGCTTCTGGCTTCGGTTCAAACTCCAAGAGTCACACTGACTCCAGGCCGTGTTTATGTGTTGTGCTGGAATCAACAGCAATTACAGCTATCTCCCGATAACACTTCCGTTCAGCTCATTGTGTTATCTTTGTCTCGGTCATGGGCGGTTTTGCCGAGGAAGACAGCACCAGTGATTTATCTTGTAATTGATTGATCTGCAAATTGCATGGGTGGAACTAGATAACTGAACACTGAACTGTTCGTTTGACTCAGAAAGTGTTCGCAGCAGACAGGTGTCTGGCAAAAGCAACACCTCAATGGAATTTTATCAGTGTTTTTCAGGTTGTTTGCCTTTTTACAGTGTCATTCAGGCAACCTTGATTAATGAGGCTGTGCAGTGGCTTTGTGTGCAGTCTTATTAAAACTTTGCCTCCCACCTATGTTATCACTGCCCTCGTATTACTGATTCAATTAAATACCTTGTTCAACATGAAACATTAGACAGTGTCAAGTGAACTGTAAGATCAAGAGCGTGTTTGATAACTCGGGCTCAACTGGTGGTCGCCCAAATCGTCCAAAGCATGAACATTTCACTTTTTCCTCATTTTGAGGCGGCCGTGAGTAATGTCACCTCAGAGCTTGAGAAAGACACAACCAACTGACTAAATCACAACTTGATGGAATATGACTTGCTTGGAAAGCTTGTCCAATTCAGCTTCAACTGTCCAATTGGAGAAGTCAGTTGACGAAGAGGAGCCACAGGCATCATGTACCCAGGTTAAAGAAATAAAATCCCATGTGTCACAGTCATCCAAAAAAGACTTCACACTAACACTATTTTTTTAACAACCACTTCCGTATGAAACTAGAAGTGTTTTGCAGCTTCTCAAGCAACTGAATCCATACAATTACTTAAAGCAAACCAGCTGATATTTAAATGCAGCAGATTTGAATGTAACAGATGATTTGAAATCTACTGTGTTTCACTGTATCCACCATGCACAGGTTTTCCTGTTCTGTTGGTTTAGTGTCCAAATAAACGAACCAGTCACGGTTCATTGGAAATTTTAAATTAAATTCAAATTAAATTTCCATTTATTTAGCGTGCATGGAAATGAACACATGGAGTTTGCCTGTGAACCTCGAGACTAATTTCTTGTCTGAAAAATGCACCAGCTCATTTGAGAAAAGAAAATGGAATGGCTTGCTCTCACATCCGTAAAAATTGCAGGCAATAGCTTTTCTGATGAGCCGCGCAAGAGAACCACACTCAAGGACCTAAAAGTTATTTGATTTTCACAGTGTAATGATGAACAAGAATTAAAAGTAATAGACTGACCCTTTTTTTTTTACCATAATGACACACTTAAGAAGAACATAAAAGGTGGAAAGAGGAAACACAGAGGTGAGAAGAAAGTAAAAGCAGCAAAAGAGAGGGGGGTTTGAAATAAATAAAGTGGACTAGTCAAAGACGAAATAAAAAATGTCCTGCCATTTAAGCATGCAGACATGATAATTGCTGTAATATTTATTAATGAGCTTCACGGCACATCATTTACATGTTGTTGTGCTGACTGGATTTCACTGAAATGGATTGCAAGTGTTCTGCAATCATCTCTCTGATGGATACCTAGTGATGAAAATGGGATAAAGATTGAAACCAAAACATAAATTAGTCATTTATAATTCATTTATTATTTAATATACATCTAATAGATCAGGTCCATTGTTGTACACTTTTAATAGCAATATTCATAAAATAAAATAAAATAAAATAAAATGTATTTATTTATTTATGCATGTTTAAAGTTTTAAGGTTGTGGTAAGTGCTGTTCTACTAAGAAAAGTTCCTGGCTTGATCCAAAGTATGCATGACCTCAGAAAATGATTTCTTTTGGTCATTTTTGTGGCTCTTAGGGGGGCTCTTAACCTCAGGATGCTTCAGAAGAACAGTTTCTGCAATTAGTGAACAGTAAGTCATTTGGATTAAAGGGTCTGTTAAATGGCAAGTAGTTCGATGCAGCTTGATGTTATAGTTACACATTTCTTACTAATGAGTCTCAAGGGGTGCGTTCAATTCTCAAAGGCCTACAGCTTGCAAAACGTAATTAATTTGTGACTAACAAGGTATGCATGAAAATGGTAGAAGACTGAGCATATACGTAAATGAGATGTGAGTCTAAATGTTTTCAAGCTGACATGTTTTATAGTTGTGAAATTATTGGATTCGCATCAGCTGTTTCACCAGCGACATCTGCTCTTGACCAAATCTGTGAACTTTTCTAGTTTTTTTTTTTTTTGACCTGGACTATTTCTCATCAAATTCTTCCAAGAAACTATGCTATTCGCATTAATACTTTAGAAACATTCATAATAAGTTTACATTTCCTGAGTTGTGAAAGAGTTATAACATTTTCCCCAGAGTCCTTTAGGTTTAATTCAGTGCACTCTTAATTAAGCTATATTCCTCAGTGTGTTTGACAGCATATTGTCCCAGTTGTATATTTTAGCCTGCCAGAAAGAACAAATGTTTCTAAAACATCCACTTAAGATCATGTCATCTCGAATTGTATTCATTATTTTGCATCATATTTGTGTTCCTCTGATTAACATCTCTTAAAAAAAAAGTGCAGATTATTTATTTTCAGTCTTACATCATGCATAAGCTACAGCTGCAAATGTTGTTCTCTCAGAGACACATGGGCAAATGTCCAAATGTATTCCTGAGCAACTTACATCTCCATTTATTGCATTTTGCGATGCTTTGGATAAAATAAAATCAAGTGGCCAGCACAAGAATGGAAGCGAGTTCACTGTTAGCTCGAACTACTCCATTGCAGGCTCAAGAAACATCTTTCTCTATGAACATCCAAACAGGTCTATAAATAATGAAATACTTATAATGTTTATATTTATGTTTGTTTGTCAGAAATAAGCAGAAAGAAAAAGGTTAAAAATGCAGGACTACAAACATGCCCCGGGACTCTTATTTTGAAATATTTATGCTGTACTATTGCCAGCGGCTCAGTCAAAAAAATGAGAGGGATTAATAAGTACTTCTCTCTCAGTCTGTTGGCATGAATGCATGATATTCATGGTGAACTGCTCTGAAATTATTTAATGAAATCAGAGCTTTTTGAATTGTAATATTCATATAGGCTGTATTATGATTCCTGCATTTCAGTCTCAAAATTTAAGACCTCTTAAAATAATAATTAAGACGTTTGCTATACCATGATATTTACGATTTTTTTTACGACCTTAAATTTGATAAATATTTATTTGTGCACGTTCTCCTAAATATATTTTCAGTTTTCAAATATCTGTTTAGTTGCAAATGTCTGTTTGCAAAAAACAAAACAAACAAGAACATTTGAAATTATATAGAATTTATAGAAAATATGTCACGTAGCAGTGTGTGCAATAATCCAGAAGGCAGAAAAAGACGAAGAAGAGTTCAATATCTTTTAATAATCTGAACGACACGGCAAAATCCACACATAAACATATCTACAAACTGATGTTAACACCGGACAATAAACGACCAAAAGAGAGCAACTTAAATACACAGGTAAATGAGGATGATTAACTAGACACAGTTGAACAGAATGACACAATCAAGGGAGACAGAAACTAGGTCAAGGAACACGTGGGATGGATGAAAACAAACATAAAGTCTATGCTTGGCAATATGTTATTATTACATTATATTAACCTAGATGTTTTAACAGTGCAGTTTATTGCTTATTTTCTTTGCATCAGTCAACTGGCGACTAACACAACTCATATAAGATCATCAGCCTACTGTACAATCTGTACATGCATATCATTTTCTGAAATCCTCATAAGATTAGACATTCGGTAAATCGATTATGCAAATGAGATTATGGCACAGTTAAGCCAGTGTAGGGCTGCTCGTTATTATTGACATGACATGAAGTGCAAACTAAACTCTCAGTGTAAATCACATCCAGACATGAGAGGTTTGGACGGTCAGTCTTATGAGATGTTTAGAGCCAGTCTCACCAGCGTGATAAATAATGCATGTTATTTGAAAATATGCCTTGAAAATATGTATTGTTCTTTGACACAATACAATAATTCATTCAAATAAATGAATCACAGAGAATTGGACATTACAACATGAGCGAGGTATTCACAACCTTGGTTAAAAAAAAATGCTATTGAATATACATCTGGTTTAAATCATATAATATTATCTTTATAAAAGCATCCAGGGATGTAGGTCAATTGTATATACTGGTATGCAAATGATATACTGACATTTAAAATGCATTCCAATTAAAAAGTGTGTGTAAAATAAATATGCAAGTAATGCCAAACATGCTGCTATACAGAACATTGTGTTGCATGTTGGTCTAAAATGTGTCTATTCAACCTTCTGTAGCATCCTGCATGATAAAAACATGATCTAAATGCATGCAATAGTGAAACCTTCAGAAGAAAATGGATTCGATAAATGGCAAATAGTTCATTACGGGTGACAGACCTGCACCACTGCAATGAACAAACCAATCAAATGCAAGACATTTCCATTCTTTTACAATGAATATACAAATAAGTATCATTATGCACCATCATTAATAAGTTATGAATGTGCATTGGCTCGTTTAGTTTACACTCGAAGTAGATTGGTCTCTCTAAGCGAGATCCCCAATTCGTCAGTCATCCGACGTGACATCTCCATTCCCTCCTTCAGGGAACGAGGGTTACCATACGTAACCGAGACGTTTCTATTATGTACACTACCATTGAAAATTTTGGGGTCAGTAAGAAGGATTTTTTTTTTTTCTTTATGAATAGTATTAATACTCATCACAGGTGCATGACAGTAAAGACATTTATAATGTTACAAAAGATTACCATTTAAAATAAACACTGTTCTTTTGAACTTAATATTTATCAAAGAATCCTGAAAAAATGCATCACGGTTTCCACAAAAATAATGCTGTTCTTTTGAACTTTCTATTCATCTGTGAATCCTGAAAAATAAAAAAAGTGTCACGGTTTCCACCAAACTATTGTGCAGCACAACTGTTTTCAACATTGATAATAATCAGAAATGTTTCTTGAGCAGCAAATCAGCATATTAGAATGATTTCTGAAGATCATGTGACACTGAAGACTGGAGTAATGATGCTGAAAATACAGCTGCGCATCACAAAAATACATTACAGTTTAGCAGATATTCACATAGACAACAGCTGTTTGAAATAACAATAATATGTTACATTTTCTTTATTGTAGTTTTGATCTAATAAATGCAGCCTTGATGAGCAGAAGAGACTTCTTTCAAAAACATTAAAACATCTTAACAACTCCTTACTAAACATTTGAATGCTATTATCTATTGTTATGACCTAAATAAATCATCCCTGCATCTAAAACTGATTTTTTTTAGAGATGTAAATGATAATATTTGTTTTCTTATCAAAGCATCACAATTAAATAATTAATAGGGGTGGATGTTGAAGAATTTAACTTCTTTGGTTTGAATTTTACTTCAAATATGTCCATTTATTAAACAATTTTCATGCAGTTTCTTCATTTTGTTTTTTTATAAAAATTTTCTTGGGGATATATTTGTAATGTTAATAAATGTATAGCTTTTTCCCGTGTCTGTAATAACACTTTCCTTTCTTTTAAATCCCTATAATTAGGTTGGTTCATTAATGACTTCATCATCCAGGAACATCCATGTGACAACATCTTAAAGGGAAAAAAAAGCACCAACGACAGATGAGTTTGTTGAGTTCTGTATGGAAGCCTGTTTCTACAATGGATTACAACAATAAATACGATAATTGTGATTTCATTTTTCACAAGTTTTTCTAACAAATACTATCTGTTAAACTGCAATGCATTTCTGTATTTTCAGCATCATTACTCCAGTCTTCAGTGTCACATGATCTTCAGAAATCATTCTAATATGCTGATTTGCTGCTCAAGAAACATTTCTGATTATTATCAATGTTGGAAACAGTTGTGCTGCACAATATTTTAGTGGAAACCGTCATACATTTATACTTCTCACATTGCAGATTTCAAAAGGTTTATAGAGACTGAAAGATAATTTCCAAATGTCATTGTTATAAATCGACAGTAGAAATGTTTGATTGTGAAAACTTCTTCCAGAATGAAGTATGCAGTGTTGTGTGAGTCGCTGGAGCTCTGGTGTAGATCACTCTTCTGTGTTCTCACTGAAGTAGCTCTCTCTGGAGTAGCTAATCTTGTTCAGCGCGTCAGGAGCATGAAGTATATGTGCTCCAATTTGTGTCCTCATAAACCACATAAACATGCACACACAGACACACACACACACACACATACACACACACACACACACACACACACACACACACACACACACACATACACAGACATTCGGTGTGTGGCACACAAATTAGCATGCGTTTGCCCGGTGGCGATGCGAATGCATCATTAACATAGCGGTCTTTGGGCAATGAGCTGCGCTCTAACAGACACGCTATGATTTAAAAGGCAAATGTTCTGCGACACAAATACGACAACGTCAAACAAATGCATGCATTAGATTGTACTCTTGTGTTTACTGTACTCAGAAAATTAGCTTGCGTAGTAAACTATGTGATATGACAGTCGTCTCATTCCTCAATGATGACTGGCTTGATGTCTAATTAGTGCACAGCATGTCTGCTGCCTGTGGGGTATTTTGGGTTTGTTCTTGTTGGTTGCAAGCATCCAGATCCGGTCAGAAAGTGAGAACATCCACTTCAGGAGCGAGATTTCCAATCCGATCACAACCTTATCTGAGTGCACACCTGGCTGCTAAATGCGATCTTGTTGGGAAACGGACAATATCTGGATACAAGTTACACGGTAAATCGAGGCATTATATACAGCATCCAGATCCTGCTCTCCAGAAAGTTTCTAAAGCTGAAATTGCAGAAATGCAGCTTAGCAGCGGCACGGAAAGCGGACGGTGTTTGTATGTATGGATGCTCCTGAATGTTTTCCTGATGAGTGTCTGCTCTAGAGGTCATCTAATTAAGATGCAGATTAATTTGTGACCCCCTATAAAAGCAGGGTGAGCAGTGAGCAAGGACATTAATGTGGTAATGAACAGAGGTTGTGACTCCATGTAGTGATTTCTCGCGGCTCCCTGAGGAATACAGCAGAGGTGAAGAAATACCACTGTTGCTGTTTAATTCTCCAATAGCTTTGTGGGTTATTTGACGAGGTGCTAAATGTACACATGTACACAATTTACAAATAAAATATTTTAGATAATATATCATTCATAAACTCCTTCATGGGATATAATAAATAATATAATTTATATATTATTTTATTTTAATGTTTTATATTT
>NW_015542416.1:768882-774975 GCF_001515605.1 Sinocyclocheilus anshuiensis | reverse complement strand
TGAGAGAGAGAGTGTGTGTGTGTGTGTGTGTGTGTGTGTGTGTGCTATGATATGCTGCATATATTTTATGCGAAATATCTACTATTATTTGACATATTTATTTATTACTTTATACACATTTAAGTTCTATATTTGGTTTATTTTCTATAATTGCTAATTATTGGCAGGTTCTGTACATTACCATTTAAAAGTCTAGAGGGAAAAAGTTCTCATCAAATCCACATTTATTTGATAATAAATACAGTAAAAACAGGAACACAGTGAAATACTATGGCTTATAATATGATTAAAATGACTGTTTTCCAGTTTAGTACATTTTAATATGTAATTCTGAACATGTTTTATCATAAATGTTGAAAACAGCTGTGCTGCACAATATTTTTGTGGAAACCGTGCTGCATTTTATTTTTCAGGATTCACAGATTAATAGAAAGTTCAAGAGAACAACATTTCTTGTAACATAAATGTCTTTACTCTCACTTTTGATCAGTTTAAACAAAACACAAAACAAATTGAACCCAAACTTTTGAATTGTAGTGTATAACCAAACTGGAATCGGTATAGATATTGTGTATTATAATATATCCACGTCTCCCGCAGATGTAAATATTCCAAAGGCGTTTTTGCAAAATTCAGAAGTGTTGGTTCTTCCGCTGACCTACAGAGAAGGACTGCTGATTATCATTCATATGCATGAAACAGCTGCTCAAACAAGTCTTTTCAACCCCATGGTATGTATATTTTATGTTACAGTCATTCAGATATTCCCAGAAGTACTAGAATAAAAGTATATAGTTCATACTGTATCTACACACTGATGTGTGTGGCACCAGCTAAAAATAGAGTAAATCATCTTTGGAAACTAATATAAAGCTGGCTGTTTTGAAGCTGCAATGTTTTATTCAAGTCCAACAAACATTGCATTAGGTAACTAGATGAGGCACTCAAGGCTTTTCCCATTTCACCAGTCAGTCATCTTTGTGCAAAAACAAGTAGATGGTCTATAGCGTATGAATATCTTTACTCTGACACTCACACTGCATTATGATGTGAACAAACATGGTTTATGTGTGGAAAGGTTAACTTAAGCTCAGGGCGTTTTTTGGTATTTTCGCCTAAATTTTATGGGCTGATACCATATAAGGAAGGCTATGTAAGTGAAGCATAAACATTTTTAACGTCATTTTGGACCCGTATCCGGGTCCGCAGAGTTTAACTGAACATGAAGATCTTATGTGACACTGGCTGTTGATTTATTTATTTACTTGCTTTGTACTTTGTCTGTCTGTCAAATGGGATGCTAGTAATATTTGAAGCACAGACTGTTCTTTTAACCAGAAAGTTGGCAAAAAGGTTGAAATCCATAATTAAGGTTCATCACGCAGTCAGTTGTCCTGCATCATGTTCATCAGACACTGAATCAATGGAAGATGATGGAGAGGGTGCAGTGTTAAATTCATTAATGACTTTAATGTGTGATCCATAATTAATCGCACCAATTAAATGTGTTAAATCAGCACCAGTAATCTGAATACACTGATACCTTTGAGCGGTCGCTGGTGAAAGATGCTTTTTGCTGCAGAAAGCCAGTCAAACTTTGTCCTCTTGGATCTTACAAAACCTCCTCAACCAAACAATCCTGCTACGCTGAAGAAAGTAGAAAGATACAGAGAGCGCTGTGTGAAACACAAGGAAAATCTTCCTGCACACAGTGTCGCTTTTGTGCAATCAAAGGACTGGCAGAGAATAAGAAAATTGAATTTGTGTTTGCCGTGTGTATGCGGTTTCCATTTACGCTTTAATGTCACCTAGGAAGAGAATAAGAAGCAAATATCAGGAGGAATATGAGGCTCAGTTTTATATTTCTGTGTCACAACAACCTTGCAGTACAGCTGGAGACCCAATTAAAAACCAATCAGAAGCTCTGTCAAGAGATGATCATGAAACAACTCACTGCTCTCGCTTTCTGATGGACCGATGGAAGCTTGAGAAATGTATTTGATCAAAAATATAGTTAAAACAATGTAATATTATTCCAATGTGTATGAGCTGTTTTCTATGTGAATATGTGTTAAACTGTAATGTATTTCTGTGATGCGCAGCTGTATTTTCAGCATCATTACTCCAGTCTTCAGTGTCACATGATCTTCAGAAATCATTCTAATATGCTGATTTGCTGCTCGAGAAACATTTCTGATTATTATCAATGTTGAAAACAGTTGTGCTGCACAATATTTTTGTGGAAACTGTGATGCATTTTATTTTAATTCAGAAGTTCAAAAGAACAGCATTTATTCGAAATATATATATTCTTAACATTATAAATGTCTTTACTGTCACTTTTGATCTGTTATAAATAGATTGATATGTTGTTTGTGTTAATAAAGGATTTAATACATGTTTAAATGAGTTAGTCTGTATGCATAAACATTTTTTTTTTACCATTTTTCACTATTTTATGAACTAAAATAATATGGTATTTCATTTTAAAACAAATGAATGTGATAAAATATAGCTAAATTTGAAACAACTTGTTTTCCTAAAACTATGACTTTTTTACTTTGTGGAAAAAAAATGATATTCCCATGACATAACAAATGAGATGATTTATCTAATTTCACAATATAATTCAGTCTCCTATTTAGTTTTTATGTCATGGATGAAACTAAAGGTCATTTCCAAATACTACTAGTGGCTTCACTTGGTGGAAGACAGAAACACGCTTCTGTTTGCCTTGCTTTAAACTGAAGCTCACAGTTTCACTGTTAAATGACACTTGAATAAACTGCAGTATATCGTCTGGCTTGTTTGGAGGAAAAGCATCAGGTCACACGCAGGCCGTCGCTGCAACTTTAAAGACAGCAACCCAGATGTCATACAAGCGTATTGCTTAGCATTTTATGCCTTCAAAACACAAGCTGACTGGAGATTAGACATTGTGCTGGTGACGCACTTCATCGAACGCTTCCCAAAAACAAGCCACACACACATTAAAAAATGAAAAGGGCGGACGCTGTGTTCAGTGATGGACTGGATGCAGTCACGCTCTGGAAGCAATCATCCACAACTACTGCATCCGCTCCCTTTACTCTAATGACACAATCACAGGAGAATGCGGTAGGAAAGCTGCAGGCGTTTTGGACGCACGAGAGAGATTTGGCACATATTTCAGTCTCGCGTCGCCTACGTGATTTTCTCTCCATCCGTATAGTTATCCAATAAAACGCAAACTGCTGACATGATGCTACGAGACGCTCAAAGTGCAGTTGAAGTTGTATTTAAAGGTCTGCTTTTAAGTCAGCGGATGCTCACGAGTTGCCCAGGCAACGGAGTCAGTGCCTCAAACTCCAATACAGACCATAATAAGAAAGCAGAAAATAATAGAAAATGCATGATACGAGCCCTTTAAGGTGATGTTTTCTTGTTTCTGAGGACTGAAAGGAGGAAAAAGGCCTTGGTCCTCAAGCTTTGTGTGACTCTTTGACAGTGTTGCAGCAAAAATCACTTTCCCTCCATGAATTTCTGAGAGGTTTTCATGGGAGACGTGTCAGTTACTGTAACTTTCAGTGCCAGTGCATGTCGTGACACTGTGACATGTCCTTACTCTGAGTGCCAACCGTCCAAGTAGCCTCAGACGCTTTGAGTTGCTTGGACCAGTGTTTCAAGGATTGGCTGGTTTGCATCATGAGCCGCTGCTGACGTCATCTTTCTCCTTTGATGGCCATGCAAAAGGACAAAATAAACATTTTTGCAAGCAAGAGTGCATTTATTACTATTATTATTATTATTGTTGTTATTATTTTTTTTTTTTTTTTCTAGTAGCTATTTTACCAGTGACAGATGTTAAGGTTTCAGAGTTCTTTAAAGCATGAAATTGACTAAACCCAATATCAGTGGCGGGCCGTGCATTTTACACCTAGGCCTTCAGTGGCGCCCTACATGAATTAATCCATCTCTTCATACCATCGTAATGATGCCACGGCTATAGAAACCATAAATATTACACAGTAATGCAGTATAACAGGGCACTACATAATAGACAGGTATCTTATGTAGTGAGAATGAATGCCATTACTAAAGAAAGAAACCCAATTAACAATTGCGCAACACATCATCTGTAGCTGAAGCATTAACCTAACAAAATGACACAAATACAGTCCATCCGATGTTCTTACAGACATTTACTCACCCAAACGCATTTATACCTTACAGATAGCATTGGTATAAAACAAATAAGGTGATTACATGTGTTTTAAAGTTGACCTAACAATTTAATGTTCTCTTACTGCTTTATTTCGTCTTCACGAGTCTCCCCGCCGGTCTGCCAGCGCACTGCGGGAGGAAAATACTGGTTAGCACAGCTTTACTAGGAAAGTGAGCAAGTAACATTAAAATAAAATTAACATCTGATGCATTTATAAATAAAAAATCACAATTTAAATTTAAAAAAAATGTTCCTGAGATTCAATATCTTTAACAACATGTACAAACATTACTACAAACTAAACCAGCAGGGTCCTAGAACTGCGGTCCTGGAACTGCAGCCTCCGCTATATTATCCAATTCGGTAGGTGGCGCTGTTACAAATGAATAGGGTCCTAGAACTGCGGTCCTGAAACTGCAGCCTCCGGTTGTGCAGGAACACCCTTCTCGCTAGATGGCCCTGGTGTTGCCAACTCGAAATCTGATTGATTAAAGCAACGGTTTCATTGCCATTGATTTAAGCTAACAGACGCCTGCACTGTTGATTCGGAAGGCCTTAAGGCAGATTTCTTTGACCCTGGCAACACGATTGCTGAAATATGATTGGATAAAAGCTCTAATATAAACATACACTGCTGGAAGCAGTACAACCAAGAGAAAAGCTATGAAATGAAGAGAATAGACTATTGGAAATAATTTAATACACATTCTTGGAAAAATATATTAAACTAAATCAGTGATTCTGATAGTGTTTAGGCCAGCAGAGAAGGCTTTGCTGGCCCTGACGGCCCACCACTGCCCAATATATATTCAAAATTTGTGGTCAGCAATAATTTTAATACTTTAATTCATCAAGGACACATTAAAATGATCAAATCTGACAGTGAAAGGCATTTATAATGTTACAAAATATTTATATTTCAAATAAATGCTGTTGTTTTGAACTTTCTGTTCATCTGTGAATCCTGAAAAATAAAATGTATCACCATTTCTTCCAAAATATTGTGCAGCACAACTGTTTTCAACATTGATAATAGATGTTTCAGCATTTAATTTAATTTAATTTAATTTAATTGTATTTAATTTAATTTCATTTCATTTCATTTTATTTTATTTTATTATTATTTATTTTTTTTTACTTTTTATTTATTTATTTTTTGCAACCGTGGTGAGCAGAAGAAACTTGCTTAATGTTCAGAAATATTAAAGCATCTTAAACATAAAGAATTAAATTAAATTAAATTAAATTAAATTAAATTAAATTAAATTAAATTAAATTAAAATCCACATAAGAGTTTCATTCATGTTTTTCTAAAAATAAAAAATAACGTTGTGTTTCTAGTTGCAAAAACATAATAATAATAATAATTATTATTATTATTCTGTGCAGTGGAGTCTTTCTCTCCCATTAATTTTGAGATAAATGGGATTGTTAATATCGCTTTCTGCAGACAATATCGGCTTATAGTTCATCTTAATTAACACTAAACAGACATAATTCATCACGTTTGATGTTTTGATGGTGCTAATTTAGATTTGTATTTCTTGAATTCTGAGCCGTCTCTTTGACTCCTGACCTGCCTCAGCGGGTTATAAGCCCTGCTCTCCATCTAAAGTACACTTGAATGAGACACGGTTTCAGAGAAATCTGTCGGGTGCGCTGCAGTCACGTCCTGAATTCCTTATGGCCAGCGCTGCATTGAGCGATGCAGAATATTTCGCTTTATTGGCCAAATGTCATGAAATCATCACCTCCAAGGTCACCCGAGAGAAAAGCTGAGGTTTCTCTATTCTAATCTCACTCCACCAATAGCAATGAAGGAGTCTATGAATATTCTGAGCGTGTATGGAAGTGTGCGTGTGTGTGTGTGTGTGTGTGTGTGTGTGTGT
>NW_015542416.1:768455-768862 GCF_001515605.1 Sinocyclocheilus anshuiensis | reverse complement strand
AGAGAGAGAGAGAGTGTGTGTGTGTGTGTGTTCCAGGAGCCGATGATAGTTCCAGCGTGCCGAAGGGGAACAAATGATGATTTCACCTTTTTCTGAGGATGAAGTGAGCAGCGCTCTGATCAGATAAAAGACAGACCATCCGGCAGCGGCACTGAGGGATAAATGACATTAAACGGGAAAGTTTAGGTCACTGGAGGCCAGGAGGATGAATGGAAGGAAATAGGGATGGATGGACGGATGAATAGATGGACAGGGAGATGAAGTGATGGGATTAAGCTCTGAGCTCAGTTTGATAGCAGTCTATGATCGGCCATGCTCAGCAAGAGCAGCTCTGTAATACCTGCATTTCCATTCATCCACTGTAGTGTAGGGTGACCATACGTGCCATTTTCCCAGGACGCGTCCTG
>NW_015542416.1:765540-768015 GCF_001515605.1 Sinocyclocheilus anshuiensis | reverse complement strand
AAACCGATCGGTGTATGACATCAAAATACCTCGAGAGCATTTTGAAAGCATAAGGAACCGTCTGTATGGAATTTTGATGTCATACACTGATCGGTATCGATCGGATACCGATCAGATATTTTAGGCAATATAGAAATCCTGGCCAGGACGCGCCCTGGGAAAATGGCACGTATGGTCACCCTACTGCAGTGACTGTCCTGAGCTGTGACGTCAAAGGAGAAATATACATGCATTTCACTCTTTAAAGAGCCCCCAACAAAATTATGTACTAGCAAAACATATAGCTACCACAATGGTGAAAATAAAAATGTATGAGCAATTTTCTGCCATCACATTATCCAGTAATTTTGCAGACATTTCCACATTTCCAACCCAAAAACACAATGCAATGAAGTACAAAACTTAACATTTTTATTTATTTATTTATTTATTAAAGTGTGATATTCTGAAATATTTGTAATATATGTTTTGCTTTATATGCTCTATTCATCAGAATACATAACTTTTAGAAAGCCATCAGACTAAAATAAAATAAAATAAAATAAAATAATAAAATTTAAAATAAGGTTTCATTAGTTAACAATGATTGATGTATAAAGTAACTTTGAGCAATAGCAATGAGCAATACATTTGTTTGCAGTATTTAAGTATTTATTAATCAATTTATTAAACATTTGCTTTAAATAATGTATTAGTAAATGTTGAAATTAGCAATAACTAAGATATATGCGTTTTTTTTTGTTTGTTTGTTTTTTAGTCAATGTTAACTAACGTAGTTAAGTAATGCTAATAAATGGAGTCTGATTGTAAAGTGTTACCCTTTTTTCCTTCTTTTTTTTCATTTCCCACCTTCTCTTTCTTTTTTTTTTATTAAATTGCTAAATGTTATGAGATATAAACTACTGAACAAAAGTTTGGGATCTTTACTTAACATCGAAAGAAATCTCTTCTGCTCACCAAGGCTCCATTTATTTGTTCAAAAATACAGTAATAATTGTGTGAAATATTATTACAATTTCAAATAGTCACATGGATAGTCACGTCACATGATCTTCAGAAATCATTCTAATATGCTGATTTGCTGCTCAACAAACATTTCTGATTATTATCAATGTTGAAAACAGTCGTGCTGCACAATATTTTTGTGGAAACTGTGATGCATTTTATTTTTTAGGATTCACAGATGAATAAATAAATGAAAAGAACAGCACGTATTTATATATGCTGTAAGATTTATTTGTTATTATCAATGTTGAAAACAGTTGTGCTGCACAATATTTTTGTGGAAACTGTGATGCATTTTATTTTTTAGGATTCACAGATGAATAAATAAATGAAAAGAACAGCACGTATTTATATATGCTGTAAGATTTATTTGCCTTGTCTGCAATATGAATTTTTCACTGTAATATCGATTCCAGCTTTTCTCCTTTCTGATAGTTGAGATATCTTCTTAAACTGCATGTGACAAGTTTTTTGGTAGGAGAAAAATGCATGAAGCAGGACAGTTAAATTCCGCAAATTCTGTTATATCTTCTAGAACAAGGATAAAATTATACTAGAAACTCTGATTGAAGGATAGTGAATGTGTTTTTGGCTGCAGGCATCTCTTGTGTACTGTATGACAATACAGTTGAGAGTGTCAATAAAATCAGATGTCTAATTGGCTTATGCATATTATTTGCATATGAATTGTTGCACTCAGTAATCAGGACTGTCAATTGAGGAATGAGCAGCAGTCTCTTCATTCAGACGGAGCGTGACGCCTCTCGTGTGTGTGTGTGTGTGTGTGTGTGTGTGTGTGTGTGTGTGTGTGTGTTTTTTAAATGGTGCAATATGAATCATATATTTATTGTTGCAGTATATTGTGTCACTGATGCTTCTCGGAGCTGTTTTGATTTGTTGCTATCAAACCCACCACAACAAAACTGATTTCATGTGCACTGTTTCCCTCTGGTTGAAAATTAATATTCAGTATGGATACTGTTTGAATGAAAATGATACCTTTTAATAATATATGAACAGTGTTTTGCATTACCCTCCAATTACTGCTGGGTGATAAATTGTGACACTTATTATGGAATGAGTTTTTCAATTCAGCGTGTTTATCTTATCAGCGTAACACTGTGCAGCTGTGAGGAGACAACAACGTCTACAGACACAGACACAGACACACACACACACACACAGACACAGACATGTACAGTACATGGTATAATATTTCCATAATGTGCTCTTTTTAAAAGTATGCTATAGTGTACCTCCTTTTCACAACGGATAATTACAACAGATTAATGATTTCCAGAAAGAAAGCAGAATTGAAGAGTAATATGTGTGTGATTGAGCAGCTCCTCTGGGTAAAGTGAGTGACACCTGGTCTGGATGGATTATGAGAGAAGCTGAACTTCTGTGGCTCTCTTGATGTACAGTGGGTACGGAAAGTATTCAGACCCCCTTAAATTTTTCACTCTTTGT
>NW_015542416.1:759059-765206 GCF_001515605.1 Sinocyclocheilus anshuiensis | reverse complement strand
CTGCAATATAACAAAGAGTGAAAAATTTAAGGGGGTCTGAATACTTTCCGTACCCACTGTATGTTTGATTTCCTTCATGATGCGACTGGAGCTCTGAAGCACACATCGCTGAGAGTCCTCTGGGCGAGCCTCATATAACTGCCTTGAACACACAGAAAAGTCGGAGAAAGAGAAGGGAAGCGCGGTGCTTGGAAACTGGACTTCGTCAGCTCTTCTTCACCTTCAGATCTTCAGATGAAATCCGAGAAGCAAATCCATAGCTGTGTTTAGTGTTCTGTTTTTAGAGATTCACATGAGAATTTTAGATGCTGTTGTGAGCAAAAGCAGGCAGTCAGTGCCTCCAGAGACAAATAAATAAACCACAGAATTCTCAATCTGCAATATGGCAGCCTGTCATATTGTTTATCCATGCCTTCTGCAGAGATATAGATACATCAAAACATCACACCTTAATCGACTCACAGCACAGAGACAGTGGAGACAGGCACTCAGTATTCGGTTGAGATGCCAGTTTCACCAAAGCTATATGCAAGTGAACATTTCCTGAGTTTCTGTTATTTGGTTCTAAGCTTATTTTAAGAAAACGTTGGGTTTTTTGTTCTGCATGTGATACTGCAAAGCGTGTGCTGTTTACTGTACCTTTGTGGCCAGATGGAGCTCATAAATGTTCTCAGCTCACTGAATCATGTGTGACTCATGCTAGCCACCACTCTGAAGAACGGGCAAGACAGGCCAGTGTTCCTTAAAAAGTCATTAGCATTATGTAATGCTTAAAAGATGAGTTCGTTCATTTACATTTTGAATGCACCAATGTCCTGTTGAACATTATGCATGAAAATAGTTATTTATGAATATTTTTATAACACAAATCAAAGTTCATTGTAAAGCCCTATAGTAAACATTTATAAACTGTAAATAATAATAATAATAATAATCAATCAATCAATCAATCAATCAATCCAACATTGTTGGAGAATGTTTTAGAAGAAAATGCAATTTCCTCCCTCAAAACTGAATGTGTAATTCAGTGAATGCTGGGGACAACTTAAGCCTGTTTCCACCTCAAAACAAACAAACAAATCAATCAATCAATCAATAAAAAATAATTGCAACTTTTTCCCCCAAAAATTGTCATTTTATTCCTTCCAATTCTGAGTATATATCTCACAATTTAGAATTTTGCTTTTTTTTTTTTTACTTAAAATTGCGAGATAGAAAAATTCAGAAAGTCAAATTGTTTTTATTGTATTTTTTTTTTTTCATGGTGGAAACAAAACAAAATTGTGACAAGTAAACTCAGAATTGCAAGAAAGTTTATATCTCACAATTCTAACAATTCTGAAAAACATCTGAATTGTAAGACAAAAAGTCTTACAATTACCTTTTTATTCATTCATTCATTCATGTATTTATTTATTTATTTGTATATTGTGGGGGGGGAAATGAACTGAAAGATGTAAACTCATAATTGTGAGAAAGAAAATCAGAAATGTGAGATAAAAAGGCCACTTTTATTTTATTATTTATTTATGTTGTATTCTGTGGTGGAAATGGGCTTCTGTAACAACCTATCTGACAATTCATTTCACAAACAGCACAATACTATAACATATTATAATTATAATAACTATAACAGTTAATTTCACACACACACACACACACACACAAACAAAATACTATATATTACGATGTATTTATAATACATACTACAAATGTTCTTTTTTTTTTTTTTGTATGTAAGTAATTTGTAAACCAGTCAGTGACCAATCAAAACTAATTAATTTAGAATCAATGGCTGACAAATCAGAGCCCCTGCTGGCAGATGCTGTAACTACACCTGCTGGGCGCAAGATGGAGTTTTTCTCCTTGCACAGCTATTCAGAAGAGACTGCATTAAAACCACCAACAACAATACAAAACTGTAGTCCTAGTTAATTTTCAGATCAGATAATAAGCACTACAGACATATTCATGCTCCTTTTGTAATAGAGAAACATCTGTGATGATCACTATAAAAATGTATTGCTGAAGAGTATTAATTATTTGAAGGGTCAGGCGGAGAAGTGCATTTGCTTTCTTATCAAAATGTCGAGGAGTCATGAGAAAAACTCCTAATGAAAAATTGATGAAGTATCAAATCCCAATATGATTTATGAGAGGACAAATACAATACCATCTAGATGTTTTCATCTTTTCTCTGATGGGGAGGCAAGAATAAAAAGGAATACAAATAATTTTACAGTAAATTAATAATGTGCATGGTGGAGCGGTTGGGATGATTTCCGCATCTGAGCTCATTTCAAATGACTGTGACTAACTAATTCAGACCAGGCGGTTCCCAGTCTGCGTTTCTCATCAATCTTCCCAATGCGCTTGGAATAATTCACTTGCTCTGTCCTACTGGGAATCACAGTGCCATTAAGAGCTGTAGAATAAACCTCTTGGGCGTCTGTGCCAAGTTTCAATCTCCTTTATCGCTTACTGTTTCCTGACAAAAATAAGACACAGATTTTAATCACTCACTTCTTTGAAGGCACTTCAGAGGATTTGAGCATTATTAGCTAGAAACATGGCTCGCAGGTGCATGTGTGCAACCACGTTTGGGACAGAAATCAAACTTGCAATTAATGCAGAGAGCAAAATCTGTCTGGAAAGAGGAGAGGACTGTTGTTTGTCTAATGACTTCTTCAGTACATGTGAAGCTCTGAATGTTTTTGTAGCCGGTCTGAGACGAGAATAAACCAGAGAGCAGCGATCTCTGATAATGAAACGAAATCAACCAAATCAACAAAGTTTGAGAAGAAGGGAGAACTTCCCACAAGAGTCTAATGCCCTGAAATGATGATACGTTCAATCATTAGTCATTTCAGCATGAGGTATATGAGCGCGTGATAAGACTCATCTCCTCTAGGCATCTCTCCACAGATTCGGAAAATAGATTTTTCCTGCTTGTTCTTCATTTAAATTAGCTAATCAATTGCAATCAGTTTCAGTGATGTTCATTTGCCAAAACTGGATCTACATTTAGACTTTACAACCAAAAACAGAGACTTATGTAATTTTCTAATCTAACATGAACCATTGTCATAATTATGTAATTTATTTATATAAATGAAATTGTATATGCTTTAAACAAGATGAAAAAGAGGGAACATTTTTGTTGAATGCAAAATGTGTTTTGTAGATTTTTATTTATTTTTTTATTTTATTTTAAGCATTACATAATAAGAGTCCATTTGCATGCAATGAAAAAAAATGGTGTAGAAACTCAGAAATGACTAGTACATTTCATAATTACTTACAAAAATAAAATGGCAAGCAACATTAAATTAATGTGAAATTTTGAAGTAGAAAGACTGAAACCGTATTTTCTTGTAAAATGTACTCCAATAATAATTGGAGTACAATAATTTTAGTTCTAGGACTTAATTTTACAATAAATTATTGTAAAATGTACTCTCAACAGTCTGAAAGAGATCATTTGTCATGAAAACAAATATGTGAAAACATACCTGGCAATAAAGCTCATTCTGATTCTGATTCTGATAATCCTTGTTTTGTTTTAACTTAGAAAAATAACGTTTTAGAGTGTAGAAAATTAAAATATAGTAAACATGGCCAAAAATGTGTTTACATCTATATGTTCACACACACACACACACACACACACACACACACACACACTTGTTTATCTATTATTTATTTATTTATTTGTTTGTTTGTTTGTTTGTTTGTTTGTTTTGCAATACATTCATATAGGCAGTTTGAAACTGCACAAGGTATGTGGGGAGAGTGTACATTTTAATTTAATCTCCACAAATTGATTGAATGAAGTTTGCCTTGTTATTCTGACTTAATTCTGTTTTTACTCTGCCAAAATTATGTAGTTCATGAGGACTTATAAATGGTATAATTACTTACAGCTAATTGTGGTCTCTTATTTTGAATGCACACATTTGGGAGCAAAAGTCTGGAATCTTGAGGTGTTCCAACACTTAAATTGGTGCTGGCTGCTGTCGGATAACGGGTCGGGTGTTCTGTTGTGTACTGCAGATGCAGGTTTAAAGCCATTCTGGTCTCATCTTTCTCTGCGAGATCAAAAAAGGACTTGTGGATACCAAGTTGGCGGCTCCACATCGAAGCACTCTTGGGTCAGTTTGTGTGTCAAAAACACATTTCCAAAAGAAGGTCTGAGAAGCCCTACTTGTTATTCATCTCGCAGTTCCTTTGTAAGACTCCAGTCATCTGGAATATGATGAATTAATAAGCGAGGTTCTGTCTGTGGGCTTGACGAGTTTAAGCAGAGCGAACTGAATATTTCAGTGCTCCGAGTTGTTCTCACCTCTCAAACTGACATGCTTTTGCCCCTTTGAAGATCTGGAAACACCTCCAACTCAAAATCAAGGGTGCGCATTAACCAATTCCCCAAAACACCCGCAGTTTCCAAAATTACTGTGATTTTAATGGCAAAATGTTGTAAAAATGCTACAGTAAAAAACGATTAATTGCTTAACAGAAAGTTCATCATGTGACTTTCTCATCACCGTTTGCTTTTGGTGGTTATGAGTGTAATACAAAGGTACAAAACAGATTTCAGTACTTCAACAAGTTGGTATATTAACATTATATCAGTTAATAAAATATGGGTTTTAAATGTAAATTGAAGTTAAAAGCTCAACAAGGCTCAATTGCACACACATACAGTATATATTTTAATATATTTACATGTCTATATTTATATTCATATAATTTATTTAAATATATTTATAACATATTTTTCTGAAATATATACATGTATATGTGTGTATTTATATATACATAATAAATATACAAAGCACACATACATATATTATGTAAACAAAAACTTTTGTTTAGGATGCGATTAATCGTGATTAATCATTTGAGAGCACTAATTTTTACGGTAAGATTCTGGCAACCACAGCTGCCAGTTTTTTACCGTACATTTTACGGATTTGTTTTTTGTTTTTTTTTTACAGTGTGATTAGCGTTGGTGACTCCTCTCCAAACGCTCTTGCCGTGTTTGCATGGATTTTCCATAAAAGACCAATTTTTAAGCTCTGGGCCTGTGCCGTCAAACAGAGCAGGGGCGTAGATTACGCGGGGGACGTGTCCCCCCCACTTTTTCCTTCAGAAATCATTCTGATATTCTGATTTGCTGCTCAAAAAACATGTATTATTATTATGATGTTGAAAACAGCTGAGTAGATTTTTTTCAGGTTTCTTTGATGAATAGAAAGTTCAGAAGAACAGCATTTATCTGAAATATAAATCTTTTGTAACATTATAAATATCTTTATAATCACTTTTGATCAATTTAAAGCATCCTTGCTGAATAAAAGTGTTCATTTACTGTATATAATTTCTTTTCAAAAAAATTATACTGACTCTCAGGTAATAAATAAAGTATATGAACAATGCAGTGCTAATTGACATAGCATTTATTACAGTACAGAAATTCTGCCTTATGTGATAAAAAAATGTTTGTAGTATGTAAACAAATCATTATTATTGGATATTGTGCAGCAGTTATCTGATTTCTACGTCAATTAAAAGCTAGAAATTAGAGAACAATTAAAGTTGCCTATACACTACCAGTCAAAAGTTTTTGAACAGTAAGATTTTTAATGTTTTTTAAAGAAGTCTCTTCTGTTCACCAAGCCTGCATTTATTTGATCCAAAGTACAGCAAAACAGTAAAAGTTTGAAATATTTTTACTAGGCTATTTAAAATAACTGTTCTATTTGAATATATTTTAAAATGAATTATACTGACTCTAAGCTTTTGAATGGTATAGTGTATAATGTTACAAAAGCTTTTTATTTCACATAAATGCTGATCTTTGGATCCTTCTATTCATCAAAGAATCCTGAAAAAAATTACTCAACTGTTTTAAATATTGATGATAATAATAATAATAATTAAAAAAGGTTTGTTGAGCAGCAAATCAGCATATTATAATGATTTCTGAAGGATGTGAATCTGAAGTAATGATGCTGGAAATACAGCTTTGACCACAGCAATCATTTTAAAATATATTCAAATAGAAATAAGTTATTTTAAATAGTAAAAATATTTAACACTATTACTGCTTTTGCTGTACTTTGAATCAAATAAATGCAGGCTTGG
>NW_015542416.1:730980-759007 GCF_001515605.1 Sinocyclocheilus anshuiensis | reverse complement strand
AGAAGAGACTTCTTTATAAAACATTAAAAATCTTACTGTTCAAAAACTGTTGACTGGTAGGTTATATAGATTACAGAAATGTTATATTGTAATGTTATATATATATATATATATATATATACGCCCCTGAAACAGAGACATGGTAAATGGGTTTCCCTGCAATACTTCTTCAGCCGGCTGTTGTGTTTGCCTCTGCTCTCTTTGTAAATGATGTTACTTCCCTCTTTGCTTATACTAGGGCAGGACGGGAGCGCTGTGTTTTGAGGGCTTTTTATAACCACCTTTCCCCTCGCATTTCCCACATGATGGATTGGAGACCGCGGCCGTGAATTTCCCCGATTCCAGGAATCCATCACTTCACTCGCTGCTTTCTTTCCTCCTTGGCCTCTCACTGTAAAGCAACGAGTGAAACTGGTATTTCCATTCTGAAGGAGTGGGTGATTTACACGCTTTATCAGAAGCTGGTAAGGTGCTGCGGACGCCCAGCTGTTTCACCAGAGTCTGAGGAAATGGATTTATTGATGAGTTGGAACGAAAAATGGTTCTCTGCGGTAGAAAAGAAGGGATGTTTTACAGACAACAGGGCCTTGATGAACAGATTTTAATGTGATGGCCCTGCCTGTCACCTCACGTGTCAGATTGCTTGTGTTTGCTGATTGCTAGTTGACAGCGTCAAACAAAATAGTTTTTTTTTCGAGTTTGTGAGCCTGCAGTCTGATTTTAATTTGATTAGATGAACAGACAACAAATGCAAACATTCATGAGCGAATGAGCAGGTTATTTTAAAAGAGTTATTGGTTTGAATCAGTCTGATGAAGTCTTGAACAACACATTCTGTCAGAGCAATTACTGAATCAACTCTTTTGCGAAAACCAAAATAACAACATGGCTTAGTGCAATTATCAAATTGTGAGGACAATTTAATTAATTAAATATACGTGATATGTACTGTATTTCAAAATTAAGTGTGCCACTTTATAATAATGATGATGATGATAATTTTAATAATAATAATAATTATTATTATCATTATTAATTTTTCCCTCTGAAATATTAGTCGTATTACTTATTTACTATTATTGTTTTAATCTAATATTTTATCAGAAAAACAAATAAATGCATATGTTTTCATTTCAATTTCAGTTTTGATTTGAAAAAGTAAAACATTGAACAATTATATGTATATTTTATTCTGTATGTATATATTTTTAAATTATGACCTGTAATGTGTGCTAAACCACATCTGACAATGATTCACTTTCACTGCAACTGTTTACTCAGTATCAGAAAAGTTGGTTAGGAAGCAATTAGATCTTTCATGTGTCTTCAGTGCTGTATTTGTGGATTTGGTGGAGTTTTTTTTTTTTATAAATATTTCAAGAATTGATATTTTGGATATGAGAGTGTAGTACACTAGTTATGAGTAATTGTAATCAACTGAATTCTGAGTCAATTATGATTCTGTAAATGATGAATCACTTTGATTGTCTGTATTTTTACTCTCCTATAAGCCACATTTACTGACCCACCAAAACTACAGGGAAGAACAGATTAATAAAACATGTTCGGATTTATGAACTATCACTCTTTTCAATGGATTCATCAGATTCATCTGCTATCTACAGATACATATTTAACGAGCAAATGAGTTTCGAACCCTTAGGTCATCCAAGCCTGTTTAGCTTTTTTTTTGTAGAGACTGTGATGCAGTTTTAATTCAGGCCCTGTAAACCAAACATCATTTTTTGTTTCTACTTTTTACAATATTGGTTTTGACTAAATACTCATACATTATGGCAAGAAAGCCCTGTTTCTGATGAATGCTCAATGTGGAGAAATGTGTAGCTGTACGGCTTTGGAAAGCATCGAGGCTCTCAGCGCCTGCAGCAACAGAAGTTGGTATCAAACAAAAGCCTGATGGAGAGAGAAGCTGGGAAAACATTTAATTCAGCAGCAGAGAAGCGAAGAAAGAAGAAAACACAGAGTTTAGCATATTCTTGGCCCATGTTTAGGGTCTGTAAACACTTTTAATTTGTCTGTAAAAAAAAAAATATATATATAAGAACATGTAATCAATCATGTAATCAACACAGCTTCTCTTGTGAAAAATAAGTGTGCTTAATTGTACTGAATGTGCACTTGTAGTGTACTTCAAATAATAAACATATTAAAAAAAGCTAAACTTGCACGTCTAATATGAATGAAATAAAAAGCCACTTAAGTGTAAAGAGAACTTGCTTACACTTAAGTACATTTTGTTAAGTGCACTTTGCAAGTTTACTTTGCAAAAGTTTTACTTTAAAGTACATTTTAAATCATGTTTAAAATAATACTTAATTTCCCTTTATTTCAAAGGGCACTTTTTAAAAGTGTGCTTAAGTGGGTTAAGCAAGTTCTCTTTACACTTAAGTGGCCTTTTATTTCATTCATATTATATTTTCTGCAAGTACATTTAAAAAAAAAAAACACATAAAGCACACTTATTCACAACTGACAGCCCTACTAAATAGAAATAAAAACAATATCTGCTTGTTTTTAAACGTTTAAAGTTGTGTGCATCTGACATTGCTCTAATGGTTGGTAAAAAGGATACTATGTCAACTTAACACAAGTAAAAAACGTTCCATATATTTAAATGATTTTACTTTAGTATAATGACATACTATATGGAAAAACATGTTTCTTTTATAAAAATCGTGCATTCTTTGTCACGCTGTGTAAATGGGTCTTTATTCAGTACATGAAAATATGCCTTTATATATTAGGAACATCAAAAACCCCTGTGCTAATTTATAGCCAGAGTCTCCAAACGGAGCCAGACATCAAGAAGCAAAGTAAGTTTAAGAAGTGATCTGTTCTTGGCCATCGTGTTGTTGTTGTACTATTGAAAGTCCTCTGTTGAATGACTTTGCCGAATTTCTTTGAATTGCAATTCGGTAAATTCCTCTTCCTGTCATTCCGATTCAAATTCCAATTCAACATCCTGCGGCGCGTGACCAATTCAATTCACAAACTCAAAGGGACTCGGTTCGTACATGGTGAATTTCTTCTGACCCTGCTGAGTGAAGCGGGAGAGAAAGAGATAGAAATGAAAATGCATAGGGAAATAAGAGCAAATTAATTAATCTCGCTGAGATCTTGTCCAATTTACAGTTTGAGTTTGAACCTTGCCATTTCTTGCACCTCTTTAGAATGTATCAGTGCACTTCAGCTGTTCAGTCATTCATGACCAGTCTCTGTTCTTGTTTAATAAAGCTTCTTCTCATCACAAGAGCTTTATATTCCTGACGTTTGCCATCGGTGGAGGCTGCTGTCACTAGAAGCAAGAGAAATCAGCACTGACAGGTCAACCGCATGTATATTGCGTAACAGAACTAGGTCATTGGGCCTGGTGATATAGTCTTGTAAGACGGCTGAGTCATTCTCTGTCAGCGACGTCTGTAGCGTTTTCCTCCAGTGATTGAAGTGGTTTCGCCCACCTGACATCGTTCTCAGCGGCAGGTCTTCTGCTTTCTCTCTTCCCCTCGTTAAGGGCTTACTCTGGGGGAAATGCAAAATGAAGCAATCATCTCCGATGGAGCATATCACTCCGCAGATCCCAGCTTAGCATGAAGCACGTCGCTGTATTTATAAACACAGACAAAAGCGGAGATTAATGAGTCATCGAGGCCCCCGCAGCGAGGGAAGAGAGTCGTTCCTCCACAGGCCACCAGACACTTCACGGTCCTCCAGCTCCTCGCCTCTTCTCTCCTGATGCACTCCGCAGCACGAGCGCTTGAAACTGTCACCTGCTCTACAACGGTCTACAAGCTTCAGATCGTCAAGTACTTCAGGCACCCTTCAGAAAAGTCATATGACTATAGTATATATGAGGTAGGCCTACAATAAAATTATATACACCACGAATTCATGACTACTCAGATGCTTTTACAAATGTAATGGTCCCCTTATATGCAGGAATTAAAGAAATAAAAGATTTAAAAGGGGAAAAAAAGAAAAAGAAAGATAGTAGTACAAGAACTTGAATCTTTTATAAAGTAATGCAATTAAAATATTTGCAAAAACAAAATATGCACATTGGCATATGCCTAAACAGCTATGGTAAAGTTTCTTGTCTCTTACATTCAATTGAATTATGTTAATTATGTAAATTATATAAGCTGTTTTTTTCCCCTCAAAACCATGATATTTGACCAAAAAAACAACAACAACAACAAAAAACTAAACTAAACTAAATTAACTAAATAAATAAATACTGGGGATAACTGGATAATGCTTACATTTCTGTCATAAAACAACTGTTAAATATTAGTTTGGCAATCTCAATCATTTTGACACTAATTTGACTGCTGAAAGAGACCATTAAAAAAATAAAATAAAATAAAATTTCATTAAAAATAACAGCAAAATTAGTTTATATATATATATATATATATATAAATTGTTCCTCAGACAAAAGAAATACAGTCTGAGACAGTCTTTGAGAACCTGCTTCACTTCACTCCCCTCCCGTAATTTACAACCTCCATAAATGTGAACTCCCTCCCAATTTGCACTTTTAACGACAACTTGAAGGGCTGCTTAATGGATATGCTCCCATTTTGTGGCTTTTTGAATCGTTCGGTCTTTGTAACGCTTGGGTAGATGCAACATCATGAAAAACTTTATTGTGCGGACAACACAATAAACTTCACTCCTAATATTTAATCACAGCATTGATGAAGTTTTCATTATGTTGCATTGGAAAACCTGAGGGAAAACCTCTTTGGCACAACCTCCTTACAAGCTCGTAACAGCCATGCAAATGCTGTTCATTTTGTGACCAAACGTTTATGAAGCATAGGCAAACATGAGCAGTGTTAGTGAAAAATAAAGTTCAGGGTGGGGGGAAAAACGCCACAAGTTTTTGGGTCTGAAACAATCAGACTTTAGGAAAATGCATTTATATTGACTATCTCACACAAAATGTCCCAACCAAGCTTCTCTTCAGAGACTCAAAATGATCTAACGATTGTCATGGCACGTTGAATCTAATATGCATCACTGCAGTAGGCTTTCACAACACGGTCTGCAGCCTTAAAGCAATGCTTGATCATTCGACATCAGGAGACAAATGACTCAGTTAACATGATCGGGTCATTCTTGATGGGAAACGGCTCCGATGTTACTGCCACTCTTTCAGGCGCCAATGATCCGAGGGCCCTTTTTCTCCCTCGCTTCCTCGCTCTCGCTCGTTCTCTTTCTGTTCATGCATCACGTGTTTAATTGTGCCATTAACTAGGCTCTTGATGAAGCCGTTGAGGTCAAAGCGAACGCTTGCCTTTCTGGCACAATAGCTTCATCAAATGTCTAAAGTTATGTGAGCAATATCACAGCACGTGACTTTGTAGAGCTTGAACACCAAATCAATTACTTCAAACACTTCACTTGTTTCCAATCACCCACCAGTGGACTGATCTTCAAATATAATGCAAATGCATATAGATGATATTACATCTCTGACAGATCAGAGTTTAAGGATGTTGCAAAAAGTTACTTTTCTAAGCGATATAACTTATTGAGCAACAAAAAGCCCTAGCAACCGTATAGTAATAGTAATGCTGCAGCCATATTGCAACATTACTGATACTAATAAAGCTGCTTCACAAAATTCAAGGCATGAATGGATGAATGTACAATGACTTTACACAACAGGTGACTGTGCTTCTGTGTTCCTCAGGCAAGCAGCTTCTAGTCATTATATTGAGCAGCACTGCAGTTCCAATGATTTGTTAGGCATTACATAATGTAATTATGTTTGTAATGTTAATTAACCTTTTGGAACTATCGACAAAAGCAGTTTTAACTTTATGCAGCATTTTAATTTGTTGATCTTGTCAGGTTGTTGACTATATGCCCTCTAACACTTATACAATCTAAGAGATGTGGCATACAAAACTAAAAAATAAAAATAAAAATGCCCCACAGACACGTGACTTGCATCCTTATTGCTTACATTGCTTACACAAATACATTTTTGACAATGAATATGTAAGATAAAAGCAAAAAAATAAATGCACATTGTACTGGGACTGCTTATTTATTTATTTATTTCACTCTGCACTGACACTGTGCTTATTTGTAAAAGATAATTTATTTTGTGTTATTAACGTGTAATAAAAATGGATTAATAAGGACACAGGGCCTTACTGTATAAAAATGACATTTTTACTGGAAACACTGTATAAATGCTACAGTAAAAACCTGTAAGTTACCCAACTAAAAATTTTAAATGGTTTAACAGTCACATTATATGTAATTTTACTATATAACACTGTCAAAACTATGAATTACCATATAATTTATAGTGGAAATCAGCAAAAGGACATTCAAGTCCCTGAAAGACACATCACAAATTATTATATTTTATATAAATATTTTTGTTTCTTCTCATTATTGTTATCAGTAATGTACATTGGCATGTTTTGTGTTACAACATATGCTTACATAAATTTTATTGCATTATTTTAGTGTCATGCATTGTACAGTCTTTGTGTGTATGACCCTGTGCTTCATCTACAAATGAGAATTGGCCTTGTTTTATGGATAGGCCACTTATGATGAAGTCTATTTCATCATGTTGCTTTCTATTGTGGCACCTGTATTATTATGGTGGTTTTTAATGCATTTTGAGACCCAATGCAGATTTTAGTAGTTCAAGTAGTTTAGTGTATTGACATTATGGCTTTTAATGAAATAAATGTTTTTAAGTTGTAAAAATATTAGGTTGCAAATATTTTTTACAGTGTTCAACTCATGTTTACCAAAACGTTGTTATGGATACCATTATGTCAATCATCACAATTTCAGGAAGGACTTCCATTGTGTACGTGGTCTTAGAGAATTAAAAGATTTTCCATGGAACATACTAAAAAGCTTCCCTTTGACATTAGGCTTCAAATCCCTGTCTGGTTCTAATTGGAACTTTGATTTTTCAGAGTGTAGGTTCAAAGCAGCGCTCTGTTCTTTCTTCCCCTCTAGCCTTAAGAAATACTGCACAAAAGTCGCCGAGCTGTCCTTTCAAGATCGTATTTAGCCAGCCATTTACTTTAATAATTTTGACCGTCATGAGACCTCATTAATCTTTATCAGTGGGCAAGACGGGCCGTGAATGTGCAGGGGTGTGTAGGGCTTTCTCCAGGAGCTGAAGTCTAGCGTGGGAGGATGACACTTTGTGGGCGCTGGGCTGTTCCTCATCTGTCTCCCATGCGCTCAAGCATGCCTAAAACCTCCGCTGCAGTCCGGCTCCTCTCCGCCACGATGACATTTCAATTACACACAGTTCCCCAGGCCTCCCGACAAGCTGCTAGCAACCGACAATACACCGCTGTGCACTACATCTCCAAACCAAATGGATGCGAGTGCTGCTTCAGCAAACAGGACGTCCCATCTCACTTAAAGGAATCTGTTTGATTTAGGTGGTCAGAGGCTCAATAACAGATCACACGATTTTACTCATGAACAATATTTCATTCGAACGACTGCCAAGTCAGTTCTTGTGCAATAAATTGAAATCCCCAGGCAGACTAGTGGATTTAGTGCTGCCGTTATGGCAGTAAGGGCTTATTGTGTTGTTGACTTTGTTTTCTTGTGGTCACATGACTGATCTTTAGCCGTTAGCTGGTATTGATTGTGATTAAGTTGGGGAGAAGGTTTTAGGGAGGCTTAGAAATGACACACACAACGTAATTTGCCACTTTGCAGGTTATAGTTAGCAATAACACGCACTCTGTGCTCTATATTTTGAACAATCTTGAAAACAGCCAGATTGCAAGTTTGTAATTGCTTTTATATAACAGTAGAAGTAGAATAAACAAGAAGGTTATATTGAATAACTTAGATTTTAGGCATATCACTTGTTTTTGTTCGGCCAGTGCAAACAGTCTTTGTGTGTCTACAGCACTGAGTGAATCCGTGTTAATAAAATAAAACGGTTGAGTGAATAATACAATGACTCCCTCATAAAGCCATTCACTTGTTTAATTCCTGAACGAATTAGAGAATTTGAATGAATTGGTTGAATTAAAGATTCAAACGACTCACATATAGAGACAGGCTCACTCGTGTCGCCACCTACTGGCACAACAATGTAATTTACAGAAAAAAAGTTACTGAAATATTCCTAACACTAATGCAAAGATCTAGAGTCAGTAAAAATTCATAGTGATATTGGACTGTTCAATCAAAACTGTTAAAAATGGAAACATTATTTAGAAAACGAACAGAAAACACTTAGGTAATGTTATTCTACCCACAGAGCGGCCTCGCCTCCTGGGCTTGTCAGGGCTGTGAACACTAATCTACATCAGCGTCACGCGAGATGATTCTTTGATCATGGGATTTGGGATTATGTGGAGTTACAATGTGAAGTAAGACTCACAAGCTGCTTAAACGTAAGTGATGACAAAACAGATAGAAGTTTGTGTACAGAAGTAAAACTTGCAGGAGTTGTGGGGAAATCTGGAAGACCTGGAATAGCAAACAGAGACCTGACATTGCAGAAAATGTCCCCATCTCCAATAATCAAGCACACCTTTGACTACTTTCTAGGTGTTCATGTACAAAGTCTTACTGCTCACTGTGTAAATAATTCTAAGTGATGAACCCTGGGATGACTCCAATGTTCTGCTTTTTAATTTCATTTATTGCTCTAAAGGACCGCTCGCTGAGTTTATAAATACCCTCCTAAATCACACTACGGATGTGGGCGCATGGCTGATACCTTCTTAAAAGGATCCGATTAAGGAAACGAAAAGGCCCTGTGTGTAGCATGTAGCAGCAGCATGACAACACTCAATACTGATCCACAATCCATTTTAGATATCAGAGATACACTGTGAGATTGTTCCAGTTAAATTACGCACTGAATGTGTTTCTGTTCAATTTGACCAACGTAGGCTGGCCCATTTGATGAAAAAGTAGGCTAATTTCAGTTATTAGTCTCCAATTATTCACCATTGTGCACATCAGTATGTGCGAAGACAACTTTAATCCCAACATCAACTATTGTACTAATATTGGGTGACATAAAATTATATAAATGCTGTATCATAAAAATGTATATCTTCATCTATCTAGAGAATGTATGTATGGAAACATATAGTATATGGCAATATCACTCTTGATATAGGTCAATATACTGTATGTCATATATCACATTGCTGTATGAATATGCATCCAGTGTATATAAATACAATATAGGTAGGCAGACAGTGTCTGCTAATATTTATTGAATTATTTTACATGCATATAAGACACAGGTTTTAGTGTCTGTCTAATAAAATAAAACAAGTTGCTTGGATATGAACACAACAAATTACACAGTTTATTTGTCCTGCTGTAGCCAGAAATAGAGCCCTATGAACATACAGTAGTGATATAATAAATGGGCATGAATGTTTCCTTTGCGTGTTTTAATGTTTTATCTTCTAGAACACTCCCATTATAATCACTGTCTTCACTCCAAGCGCACATCGCGGGGTCCACTGCACAATTTCTCCTGACTGTTTGAGCCAGCACTTTAGCGTGAAGCTCATTGCCCGTGCACAGAGAAAGCGCCCATTATAATCAAGCGAGCTGTCGAGTCGTGTTGCTCGCGTGCGGCGTAGATGGGGTGTTAAAATACAGCCACTGCATATTAAATCAATTGCCAGTGCAATTAAAATGGCTGCAGTGCACACATATAAAAAAATTAAGAGTGAGTGAGACCCAGCGGATGTAAAAAGCAGAAAATAGGATCTGGGGTCTATTCACGCTCCTGCCCTGTTGAATTCCCACATGAAAGTACTTTTACTTGATCAAATTATGATAATAATCCCCAGCAGCAATGTTAAAGCAACAGTTCACCCAAAAATGAACATTTCCTGATTATTTACTCACCCCAGGCCATCCAAGATGTAAAAGCCACAGTGACGCAAGACTCACAAGCTAGAATACACACACAACAGACCATGTTTAACAACAAACTGACAGCAAGGACCATTTACTTTTGATCAGCACACTTGTAAACAATGGGCCAGTATTCCTGCCTACGTCACACAAGAGATCATGAACTAAACCATGCTGGACCACGGCGAGCTTTTGTAGTCAAAGTATATATTATTATTTATTATTATTATTATTTTCTGAAAATGATGGTCTATGCTGGTCTATCGTGAACCATAGACCATCTCAGTTGCATTAGATGAAGAAAAATCTTAAACGTTTTCCTCCAAAAAGAAAAAAAAAAAAAGTAATATGGATGGTCATATGGATTGGATGGCCTGGGGGTGAGTACATAATCAATAAATGTTCATTTTGGAGTGAACTATTCCTTTAAATAGAGTGCATTAGTTCCCGCCCACTATTTCAGTTACAATAGTTCTGCTAGTATCTTTTCCATTCATTTCTCCCATAGGGATTTTAAAAAAGTGCTATATTGGAAGCCATAAACAACCAACTACAAGAAGAATAGCACTACAAACCTTGAATTAAAGTGAAAAAGTAAATGAAAATCAGACAAAGACCGAAGACTAAACTGCTTTATGGCTTTAGAGAGGGAAAGAATGAATGGAGTTTTTGCAGTTGTGGTCTATAAGATAGGGGTTAACTGTGATTATTCTTGATATATCTGTATATGGATATGCCTAATGATCGTGTCATACACACTATGAATAAATAAATAATCTGTCACTTCTCTTTTGTATTGAAACTGTGGACTGTAGACTTAAACTGAATCTTTTTCACTGAATAAAACATATATTCAGTGTCTTGCAGATACGCGGTCTCTAGCTGGAGTCGTGTGGTCTCCCAGAGGCTTGCGGAGCCGGGTTCGATGCTGTCCGCTCGCCTTCCCCTCGCTCTCTCACAGCAGAGAATTACATGTCACTTGCATTGCTGTCAAGATCTTACAGAAACAAGATTTGTCAGCTCATTTATCACCGTTCCCCATGGCTTGTACACTCTGTCACACTGACTATTTCTGGAATCTGAACCTCAGGAAACAAATATGTCGAACAATACATACATACAGCATTCAACAGAATCAGCCAGCAGCCGTGTTTAATATTTAAGCAGATCTACCTAGGTTGTCAACATGGGTGATCGTTGTTTGATGACTACAACACAACTGCACTGGATTTTTGCCTTTTTTTTCATTAAAAAATATCTTAGCATGCTTAAAACAAGACATATTTACTTGAGGAAAATATGTAAAATACACGGCTTCGGCAGTTTGAGGGTATGTCTTGAATTAAATTTTTGCCTCATTGGCAAATAGTTAGTTTGTTTTATGAGCCAGCTAGAAGGGAACGTTCTTAGGAGATGTTTACAGACACCGTTTTCAACTAAGACGCAATGCTTCTTATGCACTTTGGCCATTCTACAATAGCATTATGGGGACTTGAAAGCGCAAACTTTTGAAAATAGGTTTCAAAGTGCAAGTTTTTGAAAATTATAGCATTACAGTGTCCATGTAAACTACAAAAATACAAACTTGTGAAAATGGTGACGTCATATGCATGTGTATTACGTGTTCTGTCTGTATGTACACAGGTGCATAACGTTTCTTTATGAAGTGACATTGCCAACTTCCGGCCTGGCATGAGTAAAACATTTATAATCGTTTTCACGGATGTGAAGAGAGATCATTTTGACATGTTCATGGTTTTTAATAACATTCACAAAATGTAAGTACAAAACCATTGTACATTGTTCATAGAATGTTTTATTGTTTTATTTTTTGTTTTTTTTTAATAGTTGGACATTCAGATAGTGTTTGCAAAATGATCAAATAGAGTGTTTCTTTAATATTTGATCTAACATTCAAGTAAAATAAATGTTTTTTAGCCGTTTAAATTGACGTTTTGGATGTTCAGAGAACATTCAGAAATAACATATTCATGGCTTAATAGGAATATTAGCAAAACATTCTTATATTTTTGTTTGTTAGGACACCTCACAAAAATTTAATTGTGCATAAAATTTGAACGAATCAATTGACCAGTGGGTTAAGAAAAATAAATGTAATTCTTGAAAACAAGTTGAAAGAACAAACACAAAGACAGCACTGTGACTTTGAGAGAGTAGTAATCACAGATGGAGCAGGAGAGCAGCCGTCGTCGAGTGTTGTTAAAGCTGTCAAAAGCGACGCTAGCAAATCAGCATTCTAGCTAAGAAACAAACAACTGACAACTGTTTGGCGAATGTGCTGTTAAACTTGAATGATCTGCTTTAACTACTATACTGTCAGCTTCTGCCATGGGGAATGTGTCTCAATGTCTTCTCAAAGAAGTTTGGCCACTGCTTGCATTATGTCAAGTATTTTGTTTTTATTTTTTTTCATGACATGATTGTGAAATCTTGACATGATTTTAGCCATCCAGAATTGACTGAATAATGAAAAAAGCATTTTTTTTTTTTTGTCCTCTTTTGGAGAAGCATGCACCAATAAATTGCCTACAACTGTGTTAAGAAAATAGAGCCAATTTAGATTTCTTAGTAGAAAAAAAAATCCAGATTTTCATAATTCATCCTTGCATCTTGTCTATAAACATACAAAAAGCAGGTCTGGATACTATGGCGTGCATATGGAAGCTTTGGAAAAGTGACTTTGGAAATTTGGAAAAGAAAATGTCTTACGCATTTGATATGCTACATAATTGCTCTGATTTTTTTTTTTTTGCATATACTTCTTGTGGGACTTTCTTCTTACTATCAGTGACACAGAGGTGAAGCTTGCATATGCAAGAGGAACAGGTCTGCAGCAAGCCTTATGTAAAAAAAAAATAACTTGCAATTTTATAATTTAACTGTAGATAACGACAGAGCACAAAGATCAATAGTGCACTTTTGAGGAAACATTTTGATGTAGATGTTAAAAGTGAGGGGAATCTTTATAGAAAGATGAACAAAGACAACAAAATGTATATCACTGCATATTGGTAGGAGTTCATATAATAGCGAAACAGTTTTAAAACTGTGAAATGTTTCTTTCTGTAATAGCAAATGTAAAATAAATCACTCAGCCATTCACTTCAGATATTACATACAATATCAATTTTCTTTTGCTTCTCACAGAACGGAATTATAAAAAGCCAAGACTAATACGTTTTTTGTTCAGTACGAGTAGAGATATTCCTATACATTTTTATTCATAAAAGGAAGCTTCTCTTTTTGAGCTGCGGGCTGTGTGGCGTTTACTTAAGCCCGCAGGAAATATATTCTCCTCTTTCACATTTGCTTCAATCTGCTGAATGTCAAAGGATTGATACAGAGAACAGAAAAGTACATGAAGTGCATTCTAATGCTGTGGGCCAAACGCACTGTCAGTACACAGCCCAAAGATACTGGCGATCCATTCTCATCGTTTCCAGAAGACCATTCCCATTCCGTCCATGTCGACGGTGACTCCGGCCAAAGTTTAAGCCGTTTGAAAGGTAGTGTTTAATATCACTCATTCTGACCCTGAGTGGACATTTAAAAGCACTGGAACTTGCATTGGTAAATGACTGTGTCTGTTTAATGGGAACACGGCGTGTGTTAAATCCTTCAGCTGACCCTAAAGAGTGATAGAAACAGCATTGCGGATCAGCACACGCTTGCAATGTCACACTGACACCAGTCACAGTCACTGATGCTCACAGCAGTTATCCTCATATGCTGTATAGGAAGCTGAAGTCAAAAATGAATAGCTCACCCAAAAATTCAATCATCATTTACTCACCCTCATGTTGTTCCATTTTTTTGTTTGTTTGTTTGCTTTTTTCTCAAGAAAAAAGAGAGAGAGACTTTTGACTTTAAAAAACACTTTAATACCAAAACATTAAACGTTTTGCCACAGAAGAAGCATAAAGGTAATTAAGTATCATATTTCAGAGCATCACATTACCACATAAATAAATAAATAAGGGGGGGGGGAGAAAAAAGAAAACTACCTAAAATAAATATTTCTAATTTCCATTACAGTCGACATCACAAACACATTGATTTACACCCCATTTATATTTAAATGTTTCAAGGTCATTAACCAATTTGTAATACTGTATCTGTATTCAATTTTTAATCGTGATCTTATTAAACTCATTGAGGACTGAATTAACTTCACGAGACTCATTACCGGACCATTCTTTTCTTTCCAAATGCCCATTTTAACTTGCCCGAATAAAACGTTCAGTAAAACACGAGACTCCTTTTTACTTTTTTTTATATATATATATATTCAGGCCCATATATAAAACACATAGGTGAAAAAACTTCTCCCAGGTTCTGACACCACCCATCTATTGCTGGAAACAGCACTTGTAATCTAGCACAATTTAATTTTTGTGAGAGCATGAGGATGCAGTATCTTGACACACAATGTATACAGTGATTTTTTTTTTCCTGTATTGCTAAAGACTCCCAACTGAGGTGTCTTAAAAGATAATAGTCCTCCCTCAGTTTTGTCCCAGCTTTCAGTCTCAGCTGTAATTTCCAATTCTGGAAGGTCAAATGTGTCCATCTCTCCATTATAGGTTTCTAAGGAAAGTCTATAACTCTGTGGCAAAAACTCAGCTATCTGAGTCCAAATGTTCAGTAACACTTTATTGTAGGGTCTCTTAACTAGTTGCTTATTAGCATGCATATTACTAGAATATTAGTCATTTATTAGTACTAATTAAGCACATATTAATGCCTTATTCTACATGGCCTTATTCTACATCCCCATACCCAATACCTAAACTTAACAACTACCTTACTAACTATTAATAAGCAGCAAATTAGGAATTTATTGAGGGAAACGCTGTAGTTAATAGTGAATAAGTGTTCCCTATTCTAAAGTGTTATTTGCCACACAAATTGATCTTATGCACAGTTTTTCAGCCAACATTTCAGCTGATAGCTGTACACCTTCAGGTATCAAGTGTCCTATTTTTTTGTGTGATTTTTGCAGCCCATAGACTTTTCCTGAGTGATATATCTTTAAAAATGTCCAGATTCAGTGCAGCGTTAAAAAGCAATGTTTCTTCTCTCTGCCACAAACGTTGGGCATTGTTTAACTCTTGGGAAAACTTGAAAAGTGCCCATGCTGTTAGAAGTGATCTATAAAATGATGTTAGTCCTGCAAGATCCAACTTGTTTATCTCCATCAGGAACAGGTGGCGATCTAGTCCCATGTAGCCTGCTTTCCTCAATAAGGTACAGTTAGAGGAGTCTCTGAGCCACTTGAAGTCTGAAGGTCTTTACTCTAGATATGATATCCACTAGGCCTTGTCCTCCTTCCTGTTAGTGCAGATACAACACTGGTGCCTTTAACCAATGTCTTCTGGAGGTTCAAGGATCATCATTCTGTGCCAAAGGGAAGATGCTACAAAGTTATTACATATCAGTAGGACAGCTGGGGCAGCAACCATTTCCAATGAGATAACCGCGCACATACTTTCTCTAGCAGGCCCTTCCAATTTTGCTTTCTGCCTTCATTTGTCCCCCCCAAAAAAACTCCCAGATATTTAAAACCTTTGTAAACCACCAGGAAGTGTTGGACTTTTAGCATCTTGGCCACACGACAAAGCATCGCTTTTATACTAGTTAAATTATTTGGCTGATAATGCCTTTCCATAACACTCTAGAGCATTGTTTACCACTTCAACATCAGCATCTCCTCTGATTAAAACTGTAATGTCATCCGCATATGCCGACAGATTGCTGGGAGTTAAAAAAATTAATTTGTAAACCTACTAGTTATTTCCTTAGTTTACATAACAAAGGTTCAATAATTATACTATAAACAAAGTACACTCTATAATAACAAATTTATGATCAGATATTGAAGTGGGAAAAATAGTTGAATTTAGAACTCTATTCATCATATTACGTCTATCCAACCGTGCAGCAGAAACCTTCTCATTACTAATCTTCACCCATGTATATTGACGTGAAAGGAGATTATGTTATCTCCGTACATCAGATAGGTTTACATTTTTAATCACATTGTCTAAGCAAGTGCATGAGGTTCCTCACTATTCCTATCCTGTGGAAAGTCCGAGGTACAGTTAAAATCTCCGCCTAAAATAATGAGATCTCCTTCAGGTTGTTGTCTTAAAAATTCCTCTAATTTAGTGAACAAATGAATTCTCTCTGCACCTATATTTCACTCTCAGATAAAAAGGTACAAAAGCTGTCACTGGGGCGGTACCTTTTCAAAAGGCACACCTTTGTACCTAAAAAGTCCATATTGGTACCTTAAAGATACATATAAGAATCTAAAGTGTACATATTAGTACCTAAAAGGTACAAAAGTGTACCTTTGGAAAAGGTACCACACCAGTGACAGCTTTTGTACCTTTTTTTCTGAGAGTGTTGGAGCATAAATATTCACAAAAAGTAAAATAAGATTACTAATTGCTGCCCTCACAGTCAGCAATCTCCCTGGATCAACTTCATTTTTTGACAAAATTTTCAAGTGCTTTTTTAACCGAAACCTTCTGCTGTGAAAGCTCTACTTGTTTTCCTTGCCCATACAACAGATGCAACACACTTTTCAAGATCTGGGAAGAGAAAAAAAAAATCACTGACTTCTACACCTGCTTTTCCTTTTGTTTCATCTAAAAAAGAGTTGATCTGTTCAAGAGTATACATATCTTTTTCAGCCACTCTAACTATATCAGATGTATCTGACCACTGTTCTTTTCGCTGCTGTTTTATGCATGAATATTATGCATTATGTGCATAAGGCTGTCAGTGGATTAAACTTGAATCGAATTGCGTGATATGACAATTAATTAATCCTTTAATTGCAATGTTTGCTGAGAACCTTAATTCAGAGACAAAAAACAATAAACATGGACAGAAAGTGGATTTAGAAATCAATATTTGTGAGCCTGGAGCACAAAAGCAGTCATAAGCAGCACAGGTATATTTGTAGCAATAGCCAACAATACATTGTATGGGTCAAAATTATCCATTTTTCTTTTATGCCAAGAATCATTAGGATATTAAGTAAAGATCATGTTTCATGAAGATATTTTGTAACTTTACATACCGTAAATATATCAAAACTTAATTTTTGATTAAGAATTAGAATTAGATGAAATGTCCCAATGTACTGATGTTGGATGCTCTTCATTTCTCAAACCAACATCAGTACATTGGGACATTTCATCTAATTCATCAGTCATATTTGTTGGAAAATAGTGCAATTAATGCAAATTAACGATGGCCCAAGTCTGCCTCAAAACAGACTGTAACGTTCAGCAATATGAAAATCAACAATATTTGACCCTGGAACACAAAATCTTAAAGTCTTAAAGGTCAAAATTGTTCAGCTGAAAGCTGAATAAATAGCTTTCCATTGATGTATGGTTTGTTAGGATAGGACAATATTTGAGATACAACTATTTGAAAATCTGGAATCTGAGGGTGCAAAAAAATCTAAATATTGAGAAAATCATCTTTAAAGTTGTTCAAATGAAGTTCTTAGCAATGCATATTACTAATCAAAAATTAAGTTTTTATATATTTACAGTAGTAAATTTACAAAATATCTTCATGAAACATGATCTTTACTTAATATCCTAATGATTTTTGGTATAAAAGAAACATTGATAATTTTGACCCATACAATGTATTGTTGGCTATTGCTACAAATATACCTGTGCTGCTTATGACTGCTTTTGTGATCCAGGGTCACAGATATTGATTTCTAAATCCACTTTCTGTCCATGTTTATTTATTTTTTTCTGTAAATTAAGGTTCTCAGCAAACATTGCAATTAAAGGATTAATTAATTGTCATATCATGCAATTCGATTCACGTTTAATCCACTGACAGCCTTATGCACATAATGCATAATATTCATGCATAATACAGCAGCGAAAAGAACATGCCACATACTTTCTCCAAATACGAATGGCTTTCATTTTCTTCTTCCCGTTTTATTATCTCTACAACACAACAGCAAACTAAATCTGGATGCATGCCGATAACAGTTTGATAATATTTCTTTCTCAATATTTAGATTTTTTTGCACCCTCAGATTCCAGATTTTCAAATAGTTGTATCTCAAATATTGTCCTATCCTAACAAACCATACATCAATGGAAAGCTATTTATTCAGCTTTCAGCTGAACAATTTTGACCTTTAAGACTTTAAGATTTTGTGTTCCAGGGTCAAATATTGTTGATTTTCATATTGCTGAACGTTACAGTCTGTTTTGAGGCAGACTTGGGCCATCGTTAATTTGCATTAATTGCACTATTTTCCAACAAATATGACTGATGAATTAGATGAAATGTCCCAATGTACTGATGTTGGTTTGAGAAATGAAGAGCATCCAACATCAGTACATTGGGACATTTCATCTAATTCATCAGTCATATTTGTTGGAAAATAGTGCAATTAATGCAAATTAACGATGGCCCAAGTCTGCCTCAAAACAGACTGTAACGTTCAGCAATATGAAAATCAACAATATTTGACCCTGGAACACAAAATCTTAAAGTCTTAAAGGTCAAAATTGTTCAGCTGAAAGCTGAATAAATAGCTTTCCATTGATGTATGGTTTGTTAGGATAGGACAATATTTGAGATACAACTATTTGAAAATCTGGAATCTGAGGGTGCAAAAAAATCTAAATATTGAGAAAATCATCTTTAAAGTTGTTCAAATGAAGTTCTTAGCAATGCATATTACTAATCAAAAATTAAGTTTTTATATATTTACAGTAGTAAATTTACAAAATATCTTCATGAAACATGATCTTTACTTAATATCCTAATGATTTTTGGTATAAAAGAAACATTGATAATTTTGACCCATACAATGTATTGTTGGCTATTGCTACAAATATACCTGTGCTGCTTATGACTGCTTTTGTGATCCAGGGTCACAGATATTGATTTCTAAATCCACTTTCTGTCCATGTTTATTTATTTTTTTCTGTAAATTAAGGTTCTCAGCAAACATTGCAATTAAAGGATTAATTAATTGTCATATCATGCAATTCGATTCACGTTTAATCCACTGACAGCCTTATGCACATAATGCATAATATTCATGCATAATACAGCAGCGAAAAGAACATGCCACATACTTTCTCCAAATACGAATGGCTTTCATTTTCTTCTTCCCGTTTTATTATCTCTACAACACAACAGCAAACTAAATCTGGATGCATGCCGATAACAGTTTGATAATATTTCAGCATCTCTGATCTTTTTGGAAAAGTGTAAACTTTCATCGCCGAATACTACGCATATTAAACTACTAAATCAAGCGCATGCGAAGGAAACGGAAAATGCGTCTGTACGTTTTGCTGGAGTAACAGATTGGAGTGTAATCATTACAAATATATTTGGCTTGCAATTAATCATGTGAGTACAGGAACATGCATAACAGTTATGATGCCGCTAAATAAATAGGCCATTCATATTCCAAATGGATGATGCTGCCTTTAATCTGAAGTGTAGTAATATTTTTGCAAGTACTAATTTATTTTGTGAGCCAAACGTGCCAACCTAGTGGCTGTGTAAGAGCTGGGGTGATGGATGTTGGCATCAGTGCTACACCGCAGAACATTACATCTGCCGCAGAACTATTCAAGAGCCCCGTGTCACTGAATAATAGAGGCTGATTGTATCACACCAGTCGTACCTTATAATAAACACCCTGAGCCTATTATAAAAGCTGTCCGTTAACAAAACTGCATTAGGAGGATCTCGCTATTCGTAATTAGGATCGGTATCAAAGCATCCTGGTGGTGCATGTGCTTTGTTCTTCTCCGCCCAGCCAAAATGCCACATGATGGTCTCTGACGAGTCTAAATTAATGGCACTATGATGCTTTAAACACACATCAGCGGCTGTGCATCGCTGCACGGTGTAATTTTCCATCTTGGGATCCAGGCACCTGGTTGTTAACCGTGGTACAAAAACAACGAAGAACCACCCTCGGAGTGGGCTGAATATATAATTGACGTGTCTGATCTGACTAATAAGATCCCCAGTGAACTCATCAAAGAACAAGAGAGATAATTAGACTGTTTCTTTTTTTAATCAAAATTAATAATCAGGGTTATTACCTCCTCTACCTCTGCTGCTCCGGCTGAGTGGAGCTCACGTCGCGTAACTGCCTCTAATTGGCACAATCCAGGTTTTGGGTTCATTTCTTCTTATTCACCGCATAATCATTAATGCAATATGATAGTAACGAGGTAAATAGCGCTTTATGATCAGATGCGTAAACACGCGGGGAATTAAATGCACGCTTTAATGCTTATAAGGACAAGCTCTAGCACAGCCGTGACGTCGTTAGTGCACTTAATAGATCGCGTCTGCCAAAAAGCGGTTTCAGAATTTCTAAAATTAAAAATAATGGATTTTTTCAAGTCAGACTGTCAACCACGGACAGTTTCTTAGGTGTTAATTAGTCTGTCTCTGAATGAGGCGTAAAGATTGACCAGTTTCCTTGAAGAAGAGAAGAGTTGTGTTCTCCTTTCTTTAGTTCTGTGATGTTTTGAGACTACGCTGGCTCTGTATGGAAGTGAAATCTCATTTGTAGAAACTGAGGGCGGTTGTGGAGGTGTTTGTGGGCCGTTATGCCTTTTAAATATGTGCATTGGATGCTGCTGAAAGGAAATCTATAAACATGTTTCACCAAGTCTTCAATCCATTTGACTTGTCTCACCCCATTTCCTCAACACAAAAACCCATTCAAGTATTGTTAAAAAAACATAATAAAATGACACCATTATAATGCAATTAAATCTGAGCCAGTTAAACAGACGATAGGGGATGAATACACAGGGAGAACATACAAATAGACTCAAACACTTCTGCTCGGTTGGTGGTACAACATGAATATCGGCCTGATGAAAATGTGACCGCATTAAAATTTCAGCAATCTAATTACACAGCAGCATGCAGTCGCTGGCATGTGGCATAAATAATTCTGTGAACTTCCGTTCTGAAAAAGTTTTGCATGTATTTGAAAAATGGCTTGGTTGGAGTTTATCAGAGAGCAATTAACGGATGTCGATTTGAATTAAGACAGGCACCCTGTTCAGTCCAGAGAAAAGCAATTAAATGCTCTTTGGCCTGACCTGAACAAGGAGGTTTATATAATACCTGGAGTAGGGCTGTCGCGGTGAGGGAATTTCCCTTGCGGTAATTTTGAGTGGCTCAATAGCGCGGTATGCGGTATTATCGCCACACACACACACACACACACACACACACATATATATATATATATATATATATATATAATTTGTGTGTGTATGTGTTACGATATAACTAACGAGGTCATATTCAGAAGCCGGAGCAGTGGGCAGCCATTTTTGCTGCGGCGCCCGGGGAGCAGTTGGGGGTTCGGTGCCTTGCTCAAGGGCATCTCAGTCGTGGTATTGAAGGTGGAAGAGAGCGCTGTACATTCACTCCCAAGTACTAAACAGAAGAGAATGTCAAAATAACAGTCCACATAACAGAACATAAACCTGACAATAATATCGTTAGGCTATCGTTAGCCTATATGTACAGCAGTTAGCCCAGTTGTAATCTGATCTTCTAATCTGACTGGACAAGAGACTTTCTATTGATATTTCCACCTGCGCGCGTTCTAGACGGGCTGTCAGTCAGTGCAGTTACAGTGTTGCGCCACAAGGTGGTGGAAATGGACTGTCATTCAACTACACATTCAAAAACGCTGATTCATTCTATCAAAGAGACGTAATGAAACACGCTGTTGAAATCATTTTAACTTTGAGCGCCACTTTAGAAGGCTCAGCTGACCAGCTATGCGTCGATGCTAAGACAGAGATTTCGCTTTCCTTGAACATGACAACCTATTTTCACAAATATATATGACTCAGCCTGGAGGACAGACGCAAGTAATCGCACGCGCTCAGTCGATCTCTCTCTCATTCACTGTCTGTTTAGGCTTGTTAAGTGCAAATCTACGAAGCCTCTGTACAAATCAGCATGGTACACATTATGTTATCATTACTAACTTGTTTAATATTCAGTCCACATGCATGAAGTGTAAAACGAGAAGGGCATAACCTTCCGAAAAAAGAAAACACGCAAAAATCGCGGTTGCTGCGGTTTGCTCGTCAATAGCGTGGTATTGCGATATTGCGGTTATCGCGACAGCCCTAACCTCGAGAAAGCTTTCCTATTCACAAAAAAATGCATGGTTGCTTTTGAATAGCCATCAATACAAAAATATGAATTTTGTTTGCATAATGGTGTAGTTACAGTATCTACCAGCAGGTGCTTATGGGCCCTATTGGACGAGGGTCCAAAACTAAAACCATTAAAAAAAATATATAAACATACATATAATAATAATAATAATTATAATAATACAGCTTATTTTATTTCAGCTAGTAGCAACATTTCTCATTTTCATTTAGTTTAACATTTTTTAAAACAACAAAAACTAATAAAAATGACAAAAACACACATAAAAAATCCTAAAACTTTAACTAAAATGACCATGAAGGCATATTAATCAAATGAAAAAAAAAAAAAAAAAAGTTGACTACGTGGACAGAGAAAAAAAAAAGTAGTAGTAAGAAAAGGAAAAAAAGTAACATAGATCCGAAGAAAATGACTTGTAAACATATAGTTCAATTAGATGTTTCAGTGCTTTCATGTGACAGAATATCTGCCTTGTCTGATAGGATTGAAAAACTGTTGTTATTATGTTTTAGAATATAGATGGTAATAATGACTAAAAGAAGCTCATTGTGCTTCAGGTCTGTGGTCTTTATGGAAATTGCTGCTATATATATTATCTCCAGGCTGAAGAAATAGTCTTGGCTTTGATGCTTTACCGTCACTGGAGTGTTTTTGTTTGTGGATTTTACAGCCAAGGCACTAATAGATGTTCTGTGTTATAAAGGGTAGAGGCCATAAAACAGCCATAGAGCCTCCTAATTAAGCCTTTGATACCCTCGTGATACTGTATGTTACATGCAAAGAGAAACGCATTCATAAGACATGAAATATAGCCCTATTCTTTGGTGAAACATTAGGAAAGAATAGAAAAAATATTTAAAATACTGCAGCAATTAACACTTAGTATAGGTTATGCTGTGAACTTCATTGTGTTCGAATTTCAGTGACAAAAATAGCAACCCTTGAGAACTTGTGAGGGTTTCTATAAAGGGACATTGTCTGGAGTTCACATTTTGTGAGATAAATGGACAGCAGGAGATCTGTAAATGACTAATTATCCAAATATACTCAGTATGTATTGAAAGCTAATTACTCTAGAAACTACAAGGTTCAGTTAATAGCTTTCTTTCGCCCTTTTGTTCTCAACATTATGCCTTTATTTACACTAAATGTCAATCAAATGCCTTAAGAATTATTATTTAATGTATTCTAGAATAGAAGGACTTTTAATGTGAAGTTTTTAATCTCCAAGTCTCATTACATGATACTTTTTTATTGTATCACTCGTGAGGAGAATGGAAATGGGCCCTTTAATTACGCTTTCTCCAATTTTGAGAGAACAAGTAATTATTAAATGTTACTGGGAAGGTCACATCTCAACAATAGAGTGGAAAAAATACCGATTGAATTCATAAATAGACAATGTCTGAACATAATGAAAGACACAACCTTACCAATGTCTTAGAAAAGCTTTTATTTTGCTTGTATTTGTACTAAAGTACATTTCAAATGCATAGCCTTTTGCCTTTTAGAGTTGCACATATGCAATTTAATAAATGCATGCATAAGATAATAGTTGCACAACCTAAAATATATTATATTATACAATATATTTTGTTTACTTAAGTTACATTTAAAATCAATTTGACTCAATGTATCTGAGGTGGCACATTCAGTTTGCATGGTTTGATCGTCATCTTTTAGAATTGCTCACCTGGATGGGTTGCTGTAGCCACAGTGTTTTAGTTTATAAAAAAATAATGCATGAAAGTGCAGTGGATAAATCTAATGGGATCTATTTAAATTGAATTGATTGAAATGCCAAGTGCCAAGGATCCTCACATACGTGCCCATCTCTCGCATTCAGAGCGACTGATGCAGTCAGACCCAGAAACATTGGTATTCTGTACGTTCTTGTAAGCTTGCTCGATTAGCATGATTCCTGAGATGCTCTGGACTCCAAAATTTAAAGTTCGTCTTTCCCCAGTGACTCACTCTTTGTAATGAGTAGCTCATAATTAGAGCAAGATGTTGAATTTAAGACGTCTGCGTTTCATAATTCATGCAGCAGAGAAATTACAGCTTTAGGCTATTCAGTGATGCTCGGAATACACCGAACGGCAAAGCAGGCAATTTGGAATAATATAAAGATGTTGCAAACCTTTTAAGGTGTGATGAAATTAGAACTTCTTCAGCCTTATGTTCATTTGTGTTACAATTGTAGCAAATGAAGCGGTCTAGCTTGAAAAAGCTCTTCTGGTCATAGAGCGTAATTGCAAAGCTGCCTTCCTGCAATGACTTATTGCAGCATTAAGGCTGATTGTGCAAACAATGCATACTTCAAAAATCCAATCAGCCAAAGCAAACTTATCACAGTCGTTAGTAATACCTAATGTCTCCACTTTAACGCTGATGAACAAACAGGACAGTGTGTGAGAAAACGCAGGCTTTGTTCGACAAGCTCGCTGCTAATATGAATGACTGCAGGTTTGCTTAAGGCCTTTGATATAAACTCCACTCAAGAGTACATTTCCCTTCAACTACCCTTCATTTAGGAACGGGAAATGTTTTTGTGTGTTGACTTTGATGTTAATTTGATGTTGTATTTGATATGCAGACCTAACGCTCAAGTACAATTTCTGTGAAGTAGAGGCATCATACTATCATTAATGAACACTATTATTGCAAACTAGTGTCTGAAAAAAATACATCGGTTACAATAAAAATCCATTGTACTACAATGTGCATTACAATATACACAAATGAATCTGACATGCAAAACAGCCAATCACAGTTCGCTTGTTGCATTCTCTTATAAATCAGTGTTTGGTGTTGTATTAGGATGGGGTCAACACTAAAAATTAAAGAAACCTAAAACTAGTCATTTTCCAAATTAAACTATTTATGATGAAAATGAAAATGTGCTGAAACCGGATGCTCTGCAGTGAATGGGTGCCGTCAGAATGAGAGTCCAAACAGCTGATAAAAACCTCACAATAATCCACAAGTAATCCACAGCACTCCAGTCCATCAGTTAACATCTGGAGAAGACAAAAGCTGAAACACATCCAGCATTAAGACATTTTTAACTAAAATACAAGTCCGTAATCCATAATAACGCTTCCTCCAGTGAAAAAGTGTTCTGGTCTGAATCAGGAGAGAAATCTGCACAGATCAAGCAGCGTTTAAACAGCTCTAAACACATATGTGGCTGGATTTTGATGTGAGAGACAACAGCAGATGCACTTTTTCACTGGAGGAAGCGTTATTATGGATTATGGACTCATATGTCTTGTTGGATTTGTTTCAGCTTTTGTCTTCTCCAGATGTGAACTGAACAAGCATCCCCTGAAACACTTGATATTCCATACTGGAGATAACCGCATTTGTTTGAGTGAGCTTTCTTTTCGGAAAGTATTGATTTGGACATGAAGAAACCCAAGGGTGCGTGTCCTATGGAGAAAGCCTATGTGTGTCTTGCAGGCAAGCTGCACTTATTCAAGCCTCCGATAATAGCCAGAGAGGGAAATTCACCCTTTGTGATCTCCTTGTGCTTTTCTTTGTCTCCTTTTAGGACGGCCACAACATGCCAACAAGCTGGAGTTTGCTTTAATTAGATTAAACACATGTTTCGTCTGGGAACAATAGGTCCTGGCGTATTTGCATGACAATGCACTCTAATTTCGTTTGGGTTCATTCTTTTTTAATGACTCATGCAATGTAGCGCAATTATACTGCTAATGCATCTACTGTGGCATTGCAACTCGGGAGGTGTTGTATAAAACACTTTTGCTCTTAAAAGTTATTCAGGAGTGTCATTAACCCCTGTGACTTTTGATTGTGTTCATGAATCAAATCCCCATTTAGATGCTGAATCATTGGAGCTCCTTTGTTTGATTTCGATGGAGGCGAGTAGTAGCTGATTGCAAGGGCGCTGAGCCCCACTGAGGAATAGGATTAAAGGCAAACCCAAAAGATAATATTGCTTCCTCTGGACTTGCATTGTTGAAGCTTAATAGAACGTGGCACGGCGCTGATGCAAATGAGCTCTCGGTCACTTTACAGTTGCCACAGTAACCCGAGAGACTTCCAGCTTCTGCAAACCTGTCGACGAAATAACTTTATAGCTGCAGAGCATCGAATGTGAATGTGTATCTGCAATCCGTTCAAGTCTTGGCATAAAACTGATAAGAAACAAGGAAGTCGGTTACAAGGAACACTGACAGCTCTTCCTAACAGCGAGTCCTGAGGTGTGACAAAACAACAAACAGTGAAACTTTTCATAAAGAAGCACTATAGTTTTTCGGTAGCTTCTGCCCAGTTTTACAGTTTCGTGTTTTAGTGATAATGGTTGTCCTTATTGTTATTGGTGGATTTTGTTTTACTGAAAAACAAGAGCTGTTATTTACCTGCAAAATGACAGATGGTGAGATGTGAGGGATGATTTCGGAAGAAAAATGAGATTGTCCATTGGAATATTGCAGGTGAGCAGCTGCAAAACAGAATACAAAGCAGAATTACAGCTGAATCCAAATTCATGGGCTCACGTACCTCTCATTTGGTACAAATTCAAGTGTTTCCATATTCACAATGTAAAGTTTGGTTGCGAAACTATTATTTATTATGTAAACAAGGCTTTGTATTTCATTTGTGCACCAATATCCACATAAAAGAACACCCTTCACATGTGTGCTTTCCTACTGTACAACAGATGATTTAAAGATACAGTGTAACTTTATTAATGTTCAGTTGACTTGTGTTGTATTGCATGTGTTCATATTAGTGTGCACTTTGCGTGCTTGCTGTTAATTGCATTATATAATGCTCTTATAATTTTTCTTATAAAAAAAGTGATTTACATGCTCGGAAAACAATTTAAGTTGATAAAAAAGTGCAAATGTAAACCAGTCATAAGGGTCTTTTTTTTATTTATTTTTTTTTATTATTGAGATTGAATAAATAAGCTTTCGATTGATTTAGGGCTTGGTAAAAAATATTTATATCTCAGTATTAATCGATTCTCATTTGTACAGAACGATATTGATTCTTAAATCCCAATAATAATAATAATAATGAGTATTATTATTATTATGTAAAACAGGTAATAATAGAAATATACCTGTGCTGCTTATGACTGCTTTTGTGCTCCAGGGTCACACACACATCTTGGATGGCCTAAGGGTGAGTACATTTTCTGCAGATTTTCAGTTTTGGTAAACTATTCGCACTCGATCTGACAGCATTGAATCTCACTAAAATAAAATCCTGCTCTTCGTGTATATTAAACATCAGACATGGACAAGGATATATAAAATGTTGTCTGGAAAATTCTCACAATTTGTCACACAACAAAGAAAAATTGCTTGTCTGTAGAATCCTGTCGCATCGCACCTGGTGAGGACAGAGAAACATTAGTCTGGAGCACAGGTGCAGATCTAATGAGAATTAAAAACAAACCAAGAAAAAAAAATCCTCTCAGAAATCATTGTGTTGGATTCGACCTCCAGATCTCATGCACTCCGCTTCATGTTCTGATCTAAAGCACATAAGAGATCCCAGTCCCCGCTATGATAAAATTTCTCATTAGATGTGCCACAAAAGGCAAAATCCCTGGATACCTTATTACTCATTTTAAACAAAACCCCTCCAGATACTGGAAGCATTAGAATCCGGGACAGGATGATGGATCGCAGCTGACCTTTCATTTGAGAAAGTCCTCTGGCATTTCCATATGCTCATACCTTACAAAAACTCCTCAAAGGGATGAAGTGCAGTGAAACAGGTCATTTAGCTACACAGGGAAGGGAAGGACCTACATGAATATGAACTATGTCTATAGGGGCTTCATGGTTGG
>NW_015542416.1:725933-730969 GCF_001515605.1 Sinocyclocheilus anshuiensis | reverse complement strand
GTGGTTGGCTTGAAAAAATTAGGCACAGTGACAATGGCATGATGTTAAGAGTGGAGTTTGTTCCTGCCATTTTTCTCTTAAGATTTGATTTATTCGGGTTGCCTTCAGTAATCCTTCTGACAGCAGTAAAAGTCCCCTTTAGCTATTTACCCACAGAGGAGTGCAGTCACCCATGGCTTCAGTGCTGAAGTAAACTTATGATAAAAGTCTGGGTGACTTTTACTGTTCAGCTGTAGTTTTGAATCTGTCGTGCTAAGTAGCAAAAGAGAATGGCTGGCTTCTCGTTTTTTGTTGGCGTTTGTAGCTAATGTTTGTTGTGATAGTTTAGAGAAGTTCAGGGTGAAATCACTAAACAGTTGTGGCACATCTGCATGGCGTATTTCAGCGCAAAACCCTTCATCTTCATCACTAGCCACCTGCAATCCAGTTTAAACAGGTGTGAAATGTGCTCAAATCGTGCTGTGCAATTGAGTGATTTCAATTGAGTGATTGTTTTTTCTTTTCAGTGTTAAAACATTACATTCCACCTTAGTGTCATTTCCCTGGTGCAGTTTGAAATTATGAGTTATGAAATTTTAATAAATAATTTTACATGAAATGGTTTTGTTACATTTTTTATTTTTTAAAAATGCATTTTACTTTTAATTTCAAAAGTGTATTACAGATTGTGCCTTACTCACAAAACACTGCACTGTTACTGCCCACTATACATACTTATAATTATTTATGTACAGCAAACTAATTACTATCTAAACTAAAAGACTATCTGGCCCTATCTGTTTTTTAAAAATAACTTATGTATCCACCTTTTTAACCTTATATAACTAGAAAAAGTGAGGGATTGGACATAGACCTGAAATACTTTTTTTTTTTTTTTTGCCTTTGTCACAGATGTACTGCTACTTGATTTGCATAATTACTTTGATGGCAAACTTAAACTGTGCATGCAAATAAATAACATTACAAGAAAGCAACATTATTCTTGGAGAATGTCCCCCTCAGTTTATCCTAAAATAGACAATCAAAGAGCATGACATAAGCATATTTAAAATATATCAAATGGATTGCAAAGCTAATTGAATGTAAAATTCACAGGAAAAAAAATAACAATCTCCATAATAAAAACCAATCACTCGTGTGAAATTAATCAAGTTCATTAGTGCGTTGAGAATTGTGAAGTGTAAAATGTGAACTTGGGTTCAGTCAGTCATGATGCTTTCACGCGCGACTCAAATATCACACGGCGACCCGCTTAAACCTGTCTCCTCTTTTATGAGCGTTTTCCCCTCACTTTCACCCTTCTCCTGTAAAGCAGGGCAGAACAGGTCGAGCAAAAACCTGCTGGTTGAAGAGCACTTCGGCACTGGCACACAGACACACCCTGTCAGACAGCGCTACGCGTCTAATGACAGATCCTTGGCTCGGGTGCAGTGGAGATGTTGGCTCATTCATTGTGCCTGTGATTAAGGTCAGCGCTGTCAGCTGAGAGCTTGCATCATGAAGAGCTGCTACGCTCATGCTGATCGGCACTGGCGCGGGAACATGAAGCCTGAGCGACAGACGACAAATGTGGAGCTCAACCTCTTTAGCTCCATCGGTGAGGCTCATGATTTGGCATGTTCCCTTTGGCATAGCAATGTGCTAAAACATGCTACAAATTGCCAAAACATGCTAACAGCCCAGTAAAACATGCTAATGTGCTAAAATGTACTAAAACATGATATCAGCTCACTAAAACATGTTAATGTTTTAAAACAAGCTATAAACATGCAAGCAATGTACTAAAACATGCTAACAGCTCATTAAAACATGTTAAGGTGCTAAAACAAGCTAGAAATATGCTAACAATGTAGTAAAACATGGTATCAGCTCACTAAAACGTTAATGTGTTAAAACAAGCTAGAAACATGCAAGCAATGTACTAAAACATGCTAACAGCTCACTAAAACATGTTAATGTTTTAAAACAAGCTAGAAACATGCAAGCAATGTACTAAAACATGCTAACAGCTCATTAAAACATGTTAAGGTGCTAAAACAAGCTAGAAATATGCTAGCAATGTACTAAAACATGATATCAGCACACTAAACCATGTTAATGTGTTAAAACAAGTGAGAAATATGCTAGCAATGTACGAAAACATGCTAGCAGCTCACTGAAACGTTAATGTGCTAAAAGAAGCTAGAAACATGCTAGCAATGTACTAAAACATGATATCAGCTCACTAAAACATGTTAATGTGTTAAAACAAGCTAGAAACATGCTAGCAGCTCACTGAAACGTTAATGTGCTAAAACAAGCTAGAAACATGCTAGCAATGTTCTAAAATATTATAACAGCTCACTAAAACATGCTAACGTGCTCAAACATTCTAAAAACACGCTAACAATGTACTGAAACATGATATCAGTTCCCTAAAAGATGTTAATGTGTTAAAACAAGCTAGAAACATGTTAGCAATATTAAAACATGATAGTAGCTGACTAAAACATTGGTATGTGTTAAAACAAGCTAGAAACATGCTAGCAGCATGCTAAAACATGATAGCAGCTCACTACAACATGCTAACATACTAAAACAAGATAAAAACATGCTAGCAACGTGCATGATAGCAGCTCACTAAAACATATCAGTGTGTAAAAACCAAGCGGCAACCTTCCAGTCTCTCTCGTGAAACCAACACGGAAGTGACTAAAACTGCAATTCATCAACTGGCCGCTAGAGGCTGGCTCCAAAAGGGAGTCAGTCCCATAGACTCCCCATGTTAAAATGTCCAACTTTACAGCAGAAAAAAAAATGTGTTTACAGCCTGGTACAAAAAGGGGTTTTGGTCTATATAGCTAATTTTGCCCTTCATGACAACTGTGAGGGGGTGAATTTTTTTATAACTCATCCGTTTAAATTATATTAAGCCTTTAAGTTCTGCATAATTAAGGGCGTGGCCACTTGAGTGACAGGTGGATTGCCGCTGCTGTCACCACCGTCGAGCTAGGTGGGCGTGGTTTCAGCATCTTTGCCCATTTTCGATTATCCGGGAGTGATGTGCGGTGATACGCTGCCAAGATGGCGACGGCTAGCTCCGCCCACTTTGAGCTTCAAAAGCACTCTTCAGAAACCTACGGGTGACGTCACGGACACTACGTCCATGTTTTTATACAGTCTATGGTAAAAACAAGCTATAAACATGCTAGCAATTGCCAAAACATGGTAGCAAATGACAAAACATGCTAGCAACATGCTAAAATATGGTAACAACATGCTAAAACATGCAAGAAATTCCAAAACATGCCAGCAACATACTAAAACATGATAACAGTTTCTTAAAACATGGCAACAATGTGCTAAAACAAGCTAGAAACATGTTAGCAATATGTTAAAAGATGCTAGAATGTGCTAAATCCTGTTAGAAACATGCTAGAAATATGTTAACAAATGCTAACAACTCGCAAAAACATGTTAGAAATTGTCAAAACATGCTGGCAACTTTTTAGAAGCATTCTTAAAACATGCTAATAATGTGCTAAACAATGTTACCAATGTGCTAAATCATGTTGGAAACATGCTAGCTTAAAAATGTTAACAATGTGTTAAATCATGCTAGCAGCATAAAACATGTTAGCAATGTGTCAAATCATACTAGAAACATGCTAGCAACATAAATAATTCTAGCAGTGTGCAAAATGGTAAAGGATGATTTCAATAAATCATACTAGAAACATGTTAGCAACATGTTAACTCTCCATAGCAATGTGCTAAAACACACTGAAAACATAGCAATGTGCTAAAACATGTTAGTGACAATGTATTGACTTTTTATGACTTCTCTGAGTAAAACCTTCAAATTTTAAACGTTTCAAAGTTATTTTAAACTTTCAGAACTGACTTTGCCAAGCCAACATCAAAGTTTGCCATCAAACTTTACTCTAAATCTAGTTGTAATTATCCACGTAGAAAAATAGAAGAATAAAATGTGGATACTGTTGTTATTACTAAATGAGCTCTTCTCAAACCCTACATATGCAACTGCTTTCTATGGCATGAACCCTCATAAAACAGTGAGATTTGAAACGCTCTACACAATGCTGCCTGTGATGTACTAAAATGCAATATATGACAGTAACTCACTAGGTTTTGGAAGAATTGCATTATTGCAGATTTGTTTTGAATATAAAGTTTGTATTTCTTATGCATTTTGATGAAGTCTCATAAATATAAGATCTGTTTGTTATTTTATAACTGCATTTATCATGATATTGATTTCTGTGCTTTGATTTAGGATTGCTGTATTGTTATGAAGAAAAGAGATGAGATGAGATGAGATGAGATGAGATGAGCAAAGCACACCTAACTGCTTTGAACGAATCGTTTCGAAATCATTGCCATATGACTCTAATATTAAATGTATATTATGAGAAAATTACAATGTTTTCTGACCTTAGATGCTTTTAAATCTGTTGAAAGGGAACTCCAACACAATATTAGGACACTTTAAAAAAGCATATGACCTGCTCTTTAATATAACAAGTACCTATCCCCAAAACAGCATTTTATATACTTATACTTAGAATATGAAAATATCTAATATGCACCTTTTTCTTCAACGCGGAAGTAAGCCTATGGGCAAGACTTCCGGTTCATTAGCCGCTATAGGGAAATAACGTGAAGAATAACAATGTGCAGTAAGCAGTAAAATTGTTTGCACTACAAACCAGTGTGTTCATAATTAAAATAATACATTAAAATAAAATGGTAAGACACATCAATTTTCAATATCAAGCAGCAAAACGAACTGTTTTGTACAGCTAAAACAGAAGGACACGCCCATTTTTACAGGACAAAAAATGTGGATAAAACTAAATAAATATAATATAAATTAATAAAATCTTTGGTTTACAAAAACAATTGTTATTTGGAGAGGATTATTTAATATAAATGTAATTTAATTTGAATATATTAAACATTTTTATATAAAATTTTAATATATTAAACATAATAATAATAATAATAATAATAATAATAATAATAATAATAATAAT
>NW_015542416.1:721594-725749 GCF_001515605.1 Sinocyclocheilus anshuiensis | reverse complement strand
TAATAATATTAATAATAATAATAATAATAATAATAATAATTTATTAAATCAAGTCATCCTGAGGCCCCTTGTTTGAGAAGCAGTATGCAGGGCATCTCTTTAAAAAACTGTGCTATTAAATGACACTGAACTCAAATGGCAAGCGACACATTCCCAAAACAACAGTGTACCATTGTATCCAGATAATCCCATATTTATCTTTTGCAAAGACATCCTGAGATGGCCTGTATTGTGGCATGTAAATAAACCTCTGAGTTGCACAATTTCCTTCTTGTAAATGACCGTGTTTCCAGCATCCGTATGCGCCTTCCAGACTGAATAAGGGATTCAGAGCAGATTTAGAGATGCGCTGTGTTAAGATAATAGATTTTCAAAGCATTCAATGTTGGATTTAGTATAATCCTTCCCTCTTGATTTTCTGAGTGTGTGTGTGTGTGTGTGTGTGTGTGTGTGTGTTCGCATTTTTCACGCATACGGTCAACTGATGCCCACTGAATGGATGTGCAAAAGGCCATTAGTAAATGCATATCGTATATCAACACTTGACAGATGTGCTCCAGTTTGATATTAGTTACTGTATTGTTAACTATCATACTCTAACCAGGTAGATTAACTCTTTATGCAAAACAACATTGTTGCTTTATTATCAGCATTATCACTGATGCAATCCTGTGAACCTGTTTCTTTATTTAATTTCAGATCAGGCCGGTGTTTATAGCACTGTACGTTTTAGCAGTGAATTCTGGGACTTTGCTGACAACGTAACAGCTTGACAGGTGTGATAAGACCCATCTGTGATTCAGCTTGGCAAAGTTTGCTTCCCGTACACAGAGTGTGTTCTGTGACAAAGAAACAGAGAGAGAGAGAGAGAGAGAGACAGTTTCTCTGCTAAGAAAAAACAGACAAAACAAATCCTCCACTGAGGTCTTCTGCCAAACCATTGTAAACGTGCTTTGTTGTTCTCAAATCAAATCTCCAGAGACAAATCGGTCATGATTTGCATGAATGGTAAAAAAAAGAGCAAACACCATGTCTTGCTATTTTATATTTGATGTTTGGCTGCTCTTATGATTGATCCTGTAGGAACAAGCGTAACCGAACACCCTTAGCCAAGCTCTTCACAGGCAGCCTTCAGTTAGTTTCTCTGAAAAGCTAAATAGGAGTGTCAGTCCATGAAAACATGAGTGTAAATTAGGGGTGTATGTTGAGTTTGAAACACAAGTTATCTTTGGCGGTATGGTTTCTTATGGGGGATCTCGCTCTATAATTATTTGCACATACGAGAGCTTTAGCATTAACCCCCCGGAACCATCAGCTGAGTGAAATACAGATGATTAAGAACATACAGTATGTAATGTCTTAAATGAAACAGTGGTAGCGTAGACATGGTGGTGAGTCCCGGGACGACTATACTGTAGCTTGCTATGAAGAATGAATGTCTCTCGGCAGTGAGGTCCATGACAGCTAGGACTTAAAAGCCTTGGTAATCTGAAACAAAAAGAAGACGACAGCCAGAAGGTGCACAATAATATGCATAATAATAATAATAGCAAATAATTGCATATACTCACACATGTATGCACAAATACACATATGTAACTCCACACAGACATTTATTTCTGCAGGAAGTGCCATTTATATGTCTTACAGGTGTATAAGAAATTATGACTTTTATTAATCAAATGATGCATTAAATTGATCAAAAGTGATAGTAAAGACATTTATAATGTTGCAAAAGATTTCTATTTCAAATAAATGCTGTTCTTTTGAACTTTCTATTCATCTGAGAATCCTGAAAAATAACATGTATGACAGTCTCCACAAACAATATAATGGTTCCAGCATTGATAATAATAAACATAAATGTTTCTTGAGCAGCAAAGCAGCATATTATACTGATTTCTGAAGATCATGTGACACTGAAGACTGGAGTAATGATGCTGAAAATACAGCTGCGCATCACAGAAATACATTACAGTTTAACAGATATTCACATAGAAAACAGCTGTTTTAAATAGTAATAATATTTCATAATAGTCCTGCTTTTACTATTTTTTTATCAAATAAATGCAGCTCTGGTGCACAGAAGAGAATTCATAAATAATAATGTAATAAATGAAGTCATGCTGTAAAAAACATGATTTTTCGACGCTGTAAGAATTATTGGAGTACATTTTTACAAGAAAGTACTATGTTAGTTTTTCTACTTCAAAATGTCATGTTTAATTAAATGTGTTACTTGCCGTTTCTTTGTAAATGTGAAATTTGCTACCAGTTGTTTCTGCTGGTCTATAGCTCCTGACACTGTATTGTTAGGAGGCTCATGGGATTTTAAGGAAGCACAGCGCTCGAGTCTTAATGTATGAAACGGCATGTTGAAAAGGCAGCGATCACTTCATAATTAGAAATGCTGAGAGCACCTCAGGCTTTGAAATCATCGCTCCAGCAATGTCACCTTGGGGCCACATCTGCCAAACCATATGCTCCAGACACTCGTTTTTTTGCTGAGACCATCCAGGGAGCGCTGGTGCATTTCTTCTTTTGCTTTTTTTTCTGTCTTTACAGTCTCTCAGATAAAGTGACGGCACCCGGAGGATCGTTCACCTGAAGCTTCCCTCCCATCGCTGCAGGGAGCGCTAGCTTTGAAATATGAGCGCAATTATTTTCTCAAATCCCAGACTCCTGTGGAAACAACAACATCAGGAGAAAACATGCACCGTGCCAGATAAATATAAAGAATGTAACCTCTGATTTAATTTATCGTAGATCCTTTGTAGATACAAGAGTCAACCACAGAGACTTCCACTGACGCTTTCTACATAAAAGTGTATGTCAGTGATTTCCGGAGCACTTGCAGCTGCTGCTGTACAGGGGCCTCACATGCCATAATGTGCCAATTATATCATGTTGAAATTAGCATAGAAGCGATGTTGGTACTTTGAGTTTTTCCTGCTGTGGGCCTAAAAGTTTCAAAATACAGAATCAAAATTGATTATATATAAATACTTGGTTTAGATTAGATTTATTTGAAAAAATAAATAATAATAAAAAATAGTATTGTTAGCTAAAACTATTGAAAATGAAATAAAATTATATAAAATAAAATAAAAATATATATTAGATTAAAAAGCATACAAACTTAAAAATTTGTGTTAACTAAAAATACAACTATATATACTTTTATTTGAGATAAAGCTGAAATAAATTAAAAAATATTAGAAATAAATTAATAAAAATAAAATATTAAAATATTAAAATATTAGTTTAAAAAATAAAACTTCATAAAAAGTTGTATTGTTAAATAAAACTATTAAAAATTGTGTTTGATAAAAATAAAATAAAGATGAAAAAAACTTAAAAATTAAGCAAAGATTGGTATTGTTACTGAAACTAAAACTTTTATAAATAGGTTTTAGAGATAAAGCTGAAATTAAATAAATTAAAATAAAATCAAAATATTAGATTAAAAAAATGGGGAAAAAATTAATGACAATTAGAAATGTTGCCTTGGGAACAAATGAAATTAAATAAATTTAATTGAACTAAAATAAAATAAAAACTATACCTGAAATACAAAACTAATTGAATCTAAACTGTAAAAAAAGCTAATAAATATGACAAAAGCACATATCAAAATGGCTAAAACTAAAATTAAAATTAAAACTGAAAATGTAAAAATAAAAGCTAATTCAAAATATTACTAAATAATATAATATAAATAACAAAATAATACCAATCGCAGATAACCGTGGATCGCATGCTCAAACGATGATACGCATGCACCGGGAACAGAATATTTGCAGTTCAGCACTGTTTAAAATAGAGATGGCAGATTCATTCTGCATTTATTGCTGCATTACGGACTGTAAAAAGCTTCGCCTGTGATTTAGTTCATGGCATGTTTGAAGCTCATTAAACGGGTTAGTGGAGTGGACAGGCGATGGCCTCTCAAATCACACCAAATGATTAACGTTATTATCTGCGTCTTGCAGCAGAATTAAAATGTTCACCAATGTTTACCTTTCATTATAACACAGACCTGCTCTTTCCTCCACTACATGGCCTGATGAGCTGAACAAACAGAGGCTGCTGTACACATAGTGAACCCAGGAATCTGTGTGTTACCTTCACCAGATGAACAGCAACGCAAACACA
>NW_015542416.1:700331-720331 GCF_001515605.1 Sinocyclocheilus anshuiensis | reverse complement strand
TGAGCACACATCTGTGATTCAGTCATATTGAGAAATCTTTTCACAGGAAGGAATTTTGACCTCTTTCTGAAGGTCTATATGTAGAGAGGAAATTTAATAAAATGTGGAATGAGAGACTCAACACCCTTTGCTCAAAGAATTGAAAAAGCGATGGCATGCTAGACTGTAAATGGCATTGAGTCATATGAACCTAAGCCTCAGTTTTCAGCCTTTAACTCCTTACAAAAGAAAGGCTCTTTAATAATTACAAAGGGATGTGTGGCACAGACTGTGGAGGAGGACATCAATACCGAGAGCACATATCCATTTGTTTATCTGCAGTCTCTTCCTTGCTTGGTTTAGATCAATACTTTTTATAGAGAACCTTAAAACCAGTCGCGCGTATCATGGGAAAATGTATTTGGATTCTGCTCGATTTCATAATAATTTTAGTTGTCGGTGTATAATCATACAGTTATGTACTGTGGGGGGAAAAAGTTTATTACTAATAAAAAAAATTTAAAAAAAACTTTTTTTTGTTTTTATTGTGCATTGTACTGTATATAGAAAAGCATTATGTTTTGCATATAGTATATTCAGTGGAAGTAAAAAAGTAGTTGGACATTTAAGTTAAACTTAAGGTTGTTTAATTAATTTATTTATTTTAAAAAGAACGTTAAAATGAACACACTTATTAGCTGTCTAACATTAGCAGATCATATTAATAGTTAATGTGATGAACTGCATCAGTAGTTGTTTCAGACTTTGGTCTGATGCTGTATATCAATCGCAACAACTCTCATAATAGTTGTAGCATGTTAATCGATATGATAATGTTATTGTATTTGTCTTGATGGACTAGATCTGCTACGCTGCTGCTGTTATTGACTTTCTAGTGTCAGTAGATACACAGACGTGCTGCGGTAAGCTTGTAAGATCTGCTGCTGCTGCATGAATAGAGTTATACATGAATCCCAAGGAGATCTAGACAGGTGATGCTGGGGGAGGTGGAGGGTCTCAGAGGAACTAATAACACGCTGCAGGACCAGCTTATAGCAAAAACTGAACCAGACTATTTAAATGTTGAGAAAGCATGCTCATTGGTTGCAACTGCAACAGAGACCAATCAGCAGAGGCCAGCATTGTCATGTAGTAATCATGTGATTTATAGCAGATTGCATGTAAAAGAAGTAATAGAAATCAGTCTGCGCTATAGAATCATGACTGAGTTAGGTAATTACACGTCTTTCATGTTATTCTACACAATAAGTCTGCTGATGATGACTTTGCTTTAACCACTAAAACATATTTTTATGTCTTTCTTTCTTCTGATGTAGTTCATCAACTCACATTTTTTTTAAATATCTTAGCAAGCAAAAGAGCCCATCGAGAGCAAATAGCGTCCTTAAATAAAATAAATGTATACAGGCTTTACATTTAGAGGGATAAAATTAAAATATTGTTTTCATAATTTACTCCAATCCATTCTAACTTTGTGTTATTATTATTATTATTATTATTTTAATTTCTGTGAAACTTCTTTCTTTGTAACAAAAATAAATAAATAAATAAGACGTTACACAGAATGTCCAAGCTGCTGTTTTGCAATGACAATGGATGGTAATTAATAATGTAAAACTCCAAAAAGTATCCATAAAAGTATCATAAATTCAACTCACAGACTATATACCAAAACTTCTGAAATTATTTATGTGAAGAACAGACAAAAATCTAAAGGCATAGTTCAACAAAAAAATGTAAATTGTACCTTGTATTTACCTACCCTCGTTTCATTCCAAACCTGTGTGCATTTCTTCTGAGGAACACATTGGGTTTTTTCTCCATATAATGGAAGCCAGTGGTCACAAAAACTGTTTGGTTATCAAAATTCTTCAAAATACCTTTTTTTGTGTGTTCAGTAGAAGAAAGAAAGTCATACAAGTTTGGAACGACATTGACAAAACTTTTATTTTCTTTAAATTCAGATTTAATCCAGACGGTCCATGCTGCCAGATATGTTTAGACAAATGACCGTTTCTGTTGTCCTTACAACTTTTGTAGTCCATTTCAGAGCTTTGTCAGATGGCTCCAAGATATATTGAACACAATTCATATAAACCAATTTTATGAGCCTTTTTGTCCTTTTTAGAGCTTGCATTTTAAATGCCTCACCATGCCTCACATTGTGTTTCGCAGAAGAAAAAAAAACATTTGGATTAGCATGGGGGTAAATGATCACATCATTTGCATTTGTACTGAACAATTCATTCCATTTAAAATAAAACATCGTGGCAACAAGATACACTATAATACAAGGTGCAAGTGCAATATGAGTCCAAACGGGACTTCAGCGGCTGTTCATCAAAACCAAACGAGATCTGGCACTTTCTCAAATCCTGAGCCTTGGTGACAGTCTACGATTTTGTCCTAGTCTGACCTACAAAATCGAGATCTACCAAGCCATCCTATTTTTAGCTTGGCACATTTACAAACTCTGGTAAGAGCTCAGCTGCCATCTGAGTCGCCATCCGAAGGGCCAGCGTCTGTTGGGTGACTTTGGTGTCGCCGCTCTCCTGTCGGGTTTCGCCTTGCCAAACACCTGCAGCCGTAACACAAGGACACCTTTCAGAAAGACTCTCTGATGGACAAACTGCAGGAATAAGAGAAGTGACACTCAGCATCAATCGATTAATCATTCAACCGGCTTGGCCTCAGTCCATCTCACGACTGACGAGAATCGATCTCCAGACTTAAGAAGATGAATGTTTTCTCATTCTGCTAATGATTTAAATATGGTATAAATTCAGAAATGAAATACAAAGTAAAGGCTTTCAAAGATATTCTTAAATTAATTTAAAAATGATTCACTACATGCCAAGAAAGGGATTTTTAAGTCAACATGAACGTTCATTTGCTGGACACAGAAGACAGCTTAGCTGCTCATCTTTTTGGGCCGGCAAGATCCTGTATTGATCTTGTGGCCATCCACAGGGAATTTCTGGCAATAGTCACAGTGGGTGGGACCGCTTTCTTTGAGGATGCATTGGCTTCCTCTTCCTTTTAATCTTTTAATGCATGCAAAGACTATAGTGATGCAAGCTCACAACCAAAACAGCTGCTGGTGTGCACATGGAATGAACATTTAAAAGATCTCAAACCTGAGGTTTGACAAGAGAAACAAAGTCACATTCAGTCCAGACTGGATGCAAAACTGCTGTGTGTGATGGTGAAGAAAAAGAAAGCAAGTGATCGATGAAATGTCCTGATGCTTGCGGGGGCAGGTTAGGCTATAAAGCCAGAATTAGATTGAAGAAATAGCTTGTAGTGCTTGTCGATGTATCGTGTGATGCCAAAGGAGTGAAGGGTCAAGGTTTGCAACTTCACCATCTGGCTGCAAAAAGCATCTTTCATTGACAAACATTCAGAAATATGCATTTATTTTGTTTACATATATTCTGTTTTTTTTATTTTTTATTCTGAATAAATCTCAAGTATTTTATTGTATTGCAGAGGCTATTAACCCTGCAAAGCCTTACACATTAAATAATAGACATTTTTTATGGAACTATTTATAGAGCCATTAGAAAAAAAAATCATGACAATATGGAGGGAAAAAATGTGAGAATATGGAAGAAAAAAACAGTTGAATTTTATTTAGAAACCCAAACCTAACAAAAATGTACAATTCTGATACTTAAATCAACTGTAAATCAATCAATGAGATCTTTCTAACAGTACAGTAGATACTTACATAAAATTATCTTAATATCAGTTTTCATTCTATATCTCCAATAATATGTCTCAGTAAGATGAGATTGAAATGCTCCAAACATATAATGCAGTGATTGAGAGCTGAAGAAATAAAGGCTCCTCAGAAGATGTGAGATGTTCTGGAGGCTTGTGAAGATCATTCCTCCGCTGAGGAACAGTGAAAGTAAAGCTTCTGGAAACAAACGCTCCTCAAAAGATCCTGAGGATCAGATTTGAGACTCTAAAACATGATTGACGGAGAATCAAGTAAAGCTGAGCTGCTTCAGTCCAGTAAGTGTTCATCTGGAGATATTACTGCAGTTATTCTGACGCTTACTTGAGAAAAACCAGTCAATATTTGACAACAGAAAGACACGAGAAGCTCGAGCTGGACGTTTGTACGATTACACTAAAAGATATTTTGCTTGATTAAAATAACTCTAAACTATCAATCAGATGACAGAAGACATGAAGTAGATTTTGAGCAACAGGTTTTTAACAAAGTTTTGATTATGTTGATCATTTAGAGCCTTAAAAGCTTGTGTATGAGATATGACAGTAGGCTATATAGGGTTAAACACCATGAAATTAACTTTTCTTTGTCAGCTGCGTTTGACATCACAGTTGTGCACTTTTACTTTTTGTTATGTTTTACTTGATGATTTGTTCAAAGTTTGGCTATATGTGAGACTGGGAACAAAGACATTTGAGATAGTAATGAGCAGTTGGCAGAGAAAGCAAAATGACCTCTATAAGTGATAATGTGTTGTCTCTCGATGTGCTTTCTTGCTTATTGTGATCTGTGTTTCTGAAAAACATGGGGTGAAGCGTATGTAACAATGACATCACAATCTCTTTATGTTACTTCCTGTGCCTGTATGTGCATGCATATATATATATATATATATATATATAAAGGGAAAGAAGGAAGGAAGGAAAAAAAGTTTAATGATTAATTTACTTCTGCTGAAACAATCTAAATGCAAATTGGACTTCTCTATCTGTATGTTCCAGGACGTAATGAGGTTTGAATTCAAATGACCTGCTTGCATTTCATCCACTTTGAGAGCCAAGTAAAAATGTAAGGAGTAAAGACTTCAGCATAAACAAACTGGAATTATGGCTGTAATAGAACTCCAAAAAACTACGGCTGAGTAGCACCTCAGAGTTCAGATCTGATCAGGCCTTTTGAAATTTGCTGTGGGTTATATGTAAGTTGCATAAGCATTTTTAAAAATACCACCATTCCTCTGTTTCCGCAACGAAGCAGCCTTTTAGGCCAAATGCATGTTAAAATTATAACCTTCTCCAACCTCTTACACCCACATGAGTGTATGGAGTGCTTTATCAGATACCATTCCTCATAATTCACACATTCATCACAAGGTCAAATATTCTCTCTCACTCATAAGTTTGTTATAGCAATGATAAAACAAATTGCAAGACCAACCCACACCATTCGCAGTAAAGTGGGTGAGAATGATCGCCAGGTTTGACTTCCCCAGGAACATTCACCACATTTAAGGAGGGCCAAATTATCAAAACGATACAATGGAGGTAAATGTTGGACACACTGCTGAAATATGATTACAGATACTGAGGCATGACTGCAAGAAAGTGGCAATTCTTCATGTAGAGGCATTATATCGTGATAAATCAAACTGTCCTTGAAACGTAAATTAAGAGACAAATAGACAAATCATTAAAAAAATCTGTGCAAATTTGGCGATTACAGAAGTCTTAAAGGTACATCAGGAAAAAACAGCCATTTAAGAATAAGCGAGAGGGTGGAAATGGTCATGTAATTATTAATTGACTGTTTAGTTTAAGAAACCTTGACTTATTAGTGGGGAATAAACAAATGATAGTATGACGGTTGATTATTGATGTTTAAAAATACATGGGAGGTGTTAAAAAGAGTCCATTCCTTCTCAGTGTAGGTGTGTTTTTTATAGTAAATATAGCGATGATAGAGTATCAAGACATCTGTATATAATCATATAATCCCTTCACATATCTTGTAAACATAATGCTTTTCTAGCAGCCAGAGGTAAAACACGGCATTAGCAATACCAAGGTCATAAGTCTGTTTCACTGGAAACGCAATGCATTCCAGCAAAATATATACACTGCATGCACTGTAAGGCACTTTGAGTAAAAGCGTCGGCCAAATGCACTTATGTGAATGTAATTCAGGGAAAAGGTGCACAAACAAAGTTATCTCAGGTAAAATGTGATTTTAGCACACATACGATTTCTTATGTTTGTATAGAAACTGAACCACAAATTATTAATTCATTGATAGCATCTAAAAACGCAAGAATTTTAATTATGAACAAGCTTAGAGAAATCTGAGGTTCATATTAATTCTAATTAGAAATTATATGTTGATTTTATTGGATTTAATCAATGAGATTTATTAAATATGTTCAGTGGCATCACACCATATACGTACCAAATGTGTTATCTATATGATATGTTGTCAAAAATATCAACAGTATATAATAATAAAATGTATGATATATTAGATTCACACACAAGTTTTTGTTTGTTTTAAAAGCTGTACATGTGTGACAACATATAGATTTTAGATGATGTCGATATGCCCAGTTATGTTTCCGCATTTGAAAATGTACATGTAAAAGTTAAATATTAATGCATATGAATATCCTGGCACCTGGTAAAACATAAGGCATTCACAGCTCAGACCGGTTTGCTCTTTTTCAGCCTTCTCGTTTTGTTTACCTGAGATTAAAGAGCCAATCTGAGGATATGTCACCGTTGATTAACACTGAGGCAGTCATACGTGATTAAATATACATAGCAAACTTGCTTCTGAAATCTCAAAGTCTTTTCCAGTCACTCACAATCAATTCAGGTAATACCTACCAATAACAACCATTACAGCTATAACATCTCTCTCTAGCTGGAATACACTACACAATTTCCAGCAGCAGATAACAGCATATAGGTGTTCTGGCCCACTTAGATACATATCAGAGAGGAAAGGCCTCTGGTGATTCAGCTCTCATTATCTGTCTGCTTGTGATTCTTCATCCCGCGGTCGATATTGGCCTTTTATGGCCATCATCTGGAAGTTTTAAGACCAAATTGCAAACAACTGACAGAGCATTGGAGTGCAACAGGTCACATCAACAACAGAGAGTAGAAAGCAAGAGATGGGCAGATGGAGAAACGTCTCAAATACACAAGCGATGAGGTTCTTTAAATAGCAAAATATGATGCAGAGTGGCATTTTGATCCCAGGGCAGCATGTTTCGGCTCAGTTGCCATTACGTGCTGAAAAACAGATAGAATGCAGTGTGAAACATTCCCTAGAGTAGGATTTCTTCAGCTTTTTTTAAACCACATAACTCAAAACTGTTCTAATCCATTTCCCTACACTCTCAATCAACTATGCAGTACTACATACTAAACAAGAGTCATTGTGTATTTGAACATTTTATTATAAACCTCTAATTATATAAGCAAAATCACACAGGCAAGATTTCGGTTGCAGCCGTGTTGTGTAGGTAATCACAGTCGTATTGATATTCTGTAAACAGCAGGATTGTGAGTGTGGCTTTTATGCAGCAGTATGCTTCGATAAACAAGAAATTAAGATATGTTAGACAAAATATATATTATATGTTAGACAAAATATTGCCAGTTACTTTGTCTGTTTCTTATGAAAATATTTCCTGACAATAGCAGAATTGCATCTCTGTGTAGCACTAACAAATGAATCAGTGTTGTTCAATTAATTGGTTGAGTAAACGATTCAATGACTCTGTCAATTGTGTTGTTACTGAATGCATCTACTTTTTTTGTTTGTTTTTGTTTTTTTTGTGAGCATTACAGTATGTAATATATTAGCTTATAGAAAATGTTTGGACAATTTTTGAAGTTGTCAACTGCATTGATTCATATGGAAGCCCACTACTGCCACTGATTAAAAAATAAAAAAATAGCAATTTCTCATAATTGCAGGTTTACATCTCACAATTCTGACTTTTGTGTGATAGAGAATTGTGTGATATAAATTCATAATTGCAAGCTGTAAAGTCAGAATTATAGGATATAAATGTGCAATTGTGCTAAATAAAGTCAGAATTGTGAGTTACTCAGGCCAGTTCTGAGGAAAAAGGAGTATTCTCTTAAAATTGTTCTTGCAGAAGTTTATGTCTCACAATTCTGACTTTATAATTTGCAGTTGCTAGATTATTTCTTGCAATTTTGACTTTATAACTCGCAATTGTGAGATTATATTTCACAATTTTAAGCAAAAAAAAAAAAAAAAAAGTGGGTTTATGTCATGCAATTGTGAGGAAAAAAATCTATTTTTATTTTTATTCATTGGCAAAATCAAGCTTCCATAGATTCAGTTAAGGAACATGGCTCACAAAAACATTTTCAGATTTGTTAGCTAATTCTTCTGCAAAAAATAAGTGTACTAAATCAAACAGATATTTATCTTCAATGACAAAATTTAGTCATTATCATGTGACCAACCAGTGTCAGCTTTGTAGCTTCACTGACATCCATCTCTCCTGTGGCCTCATGGGATAGTAAAGTGTCCATTGGTTGCACACTTCAGAATCTCACCGGAAGCAGTCGTACATCCGGGTACTTTTCGCCTGCTGTTTTATAAATACCTTGAATTCACACATAATACTCTTTCACAAACTGTTTTAGGGAACATTGAATATTATGCATATGTGGATGCAGTCAGTGACTGATATCATTCCTGAATGAAGCAGTGTTTTGAACAAATCGGTTGAATGAATAATTCAATGACTCAGTTGCTTGTTGCCACCTACTGGTGGAACAATGTATCCATTTAAAATAGTCTGTACCACAAATTTATCCCTGGGTTGAAAGTGAACCACCATTTATTTATTTATTTTTTACTCACTGCTTCTTGTCTCCACAGAAATTGTCTTTGGTGTGCAGCTTGCATTCTTTGCTGCAGATGCATCGCAAGAGACACAAACAAACACTGTTCTACTCACTGATTCTATTTTGGTCGTTCAACCAAAGATATAAAAACATGAATAAAACAGTTAAGCTGGTGTCTTCTACTGAGTCACTAACTAGCTACAGTGGTCAACAAATGCCGCAGTACTCATGTTGATGATGCAAGAGCATAATATAGTGTGACAAGAGACCTGCAGGGGAGGGAGGTGATATCAAACTCCAGTTTGGAGCAAGTAAGCAAACCAAGCATCAGATACCCAGTCCAAACATGGTAAAGCCTGCTGTCTGAGCACTCCTCGCACTTCTGAACCGTAAATGAAGGCGATCGTGACAGCTACATCACAGTTTGCTACATGCCCTGTGGTAGTTTTCAGAACTCACTGGCAGAGTTACATTTTTCTCTGTGAATGTGAGCTAAAATTGAGAGAGAGAGATGGTTATTTTTATCTCTGTCAATCAAAATCATTGGGTTCATGCTGTTCCTGTCGATAAAACCGCCTGTCACGCATTGTTGTGGCTGTATGTGACAGCATGGGCACAACTTAAAACAATATCCATGAATTCGTAATGAATCAAAAATCACAATTAACTTGTCCAGTGAAAGCTTGACAAAGGAGAAACCACATGGCAATTCATCTAGACTCAGTTTGATATCACAAATGAAAGTGTCCGCTTGCTGCTTGACACCTTACAAATTTTGTAAAGCGAAAGGCTACAGCATCTTGGAAAATATGAAAGGCAGGGAATGTATGAAAAAGTTACCAACCTTTAAGATCAGCAGGAACAAGTGATCATTATATAATGGTGCTTTGAGAAACAAAACACGACTCAACACAAAAAGCTTTTGTGTTGTTCTTTTGCCTAATTAGACACATAACTTATAGGCTGTCATGTGGAGTTGTTTTATCATTTGATGGAGGTTTAATGCCATATTATGTCAGTCGACATTAATCATAGCTTTGACAATGAAGTCAAGTGATATGATGCTTTTAAAACGATGTAAGACATACAAATACTGTCATTAAAGAGCTAAGCATCCAAAGCGTGATGAATTAGCGCGTCCATTGTTCTCAAACACATACCTTAATATTTATAATTATAGTACTATTATTTTGGTGATACTAAAATAACACTGGTGTGAAAATCTGATATTTTTTTTCATTATAATGATTTTTTTTGTCTGATATGAACTGATGCGCATCTAAAAAATAATAATACAAAAAATGCTTGTCTACATTTTCATAATTTCTTTGATTCAGGCTAATTACATTTGCATGAACGCTGAATTGGGCTCCATATGCCTGTTTAATAAAAGCACTGTTTTACATTTATTCAAATGAAACTAGTATGATATTGCAGACATTAAGACATTAGACATTAATTGGGAGAGTCAGTGTTTGTTTTACCCTTGCTACTGGCTCCATGTGCACTAGCAGCTGCTGTTGAAGACAGGAGTAATACAGGCTGCCCATCATAGCATCCAAAGCGTGATGAATTAGCGCGTCCATTGTTCTCAAACACATACCCTGAAGTTTAGAACAGGTGGCTTATGGGTAAAGTTTTACTCTAACTGACAGCTACTGTAGAAGAAATGCTGTTTCATTGTTGCTTGATATTGCATCATGCCGTGTGTAATAGACTGTTTGATCATTCTGAGCTCAGACATTTATGCAGTTTGCTTTTATTTCAAGGATATATCAATATTAATATCTTTAACGTATTGTAAGCCCCTTCGCTGATGTTTCTCAGTTACATTTAGGACATTGTTTAATTTTTCATTATGTCATCCATTTATTCTACTCTGACAAAAGTGATGATAGCATACGAACATTAATATATATATATATATATATATATATATATATTCAAAATGGATATAAAATAAGGGCTCCATATGCCTGTTTAATAAAAGCACTGTTTTACATTTATTCAAATGAAACTAGTATGATATTGCAGACATTAAGACATTAGACATTAATTGGGAGAGTCAGTGTTTGTTTTACCCTTGCTACTGGCTCCATGTGCACTAGCAGCTGCTGTTGAAGACAGGAGTAATACAGGCTGCCCATCATGATGTCTGATTCACTAAGGGATTTTTGCTGGCTGTCAGCAAAACAGTCTCCCTATAAGAGCCGGTCTGAGCACGCCATCTCTGTCTGAAGCATTTTACTGAGGGTGTCATATAAATCAATGCTGCACTTAAGGAAATCAATAGCATTTGATTGAAGATGACAATCAAGAGGGATGCATTTTGGGGTTCACCCTTAGTACAATCTCACTGGAGGTAAGGCAAAGGCAAAATACAAATCCAGGTTGTGATGGAGAACATAAAGTTAGAAATAAACACAGATGATACTTCCATTCACACCACACAGAAAGAAGATGATGGAGGGTTGATTGAGCCACAGGGTTCATATTGTGATGCTAACATGCTGATGGCTTAGAGAAACAAATATGCCTTTTATAGAGCAATTTAGTATTAGGGCAAATAAGCAAACTGATGCACCGAAATAACTTAATACTGAAAAACCTAATCTCACCCTCTGGTGCCTGAATCATTAAGCCTCAAATTATCTTAATGTTTGTTTTTAGATAAAAACAAGAGTATATTCATTCCCAATCATTGCAGTAATGTATTTTGTGTACTTCACCACTTTCATGAGACCCGTTGCATTTAAGTGTCTAGTTACTTGTGTAGTTTTGCTCCACCAACTAAAATAGTTTCAAACAAAGCCAACAGGAACGCCACACGTGTCCAAATAAGACACACTAGTGTTAATCAGTGAATCCTTGATTCTGAATTAATCTATTGAGCAAATGATTCAATGACTCATATTGTCTTTTTGAACATATTTTGGGTGTTTTGAACTAAGCAGTTGAGTGAATGATCCAATGATTTATAAGACAGATCAGTTATTTAGTTCTGAATTAAATCACTGATTTTTTTTTTTTTTTTATAAATCAGGGTTAATGATTCAATGACTTATTCGAAAAGACAGCCACTTGTTTTGTTCCTGCATAAATCAGCATTAATGAGCAAATCAGTTGAGTAAATGATTCAATGACTCATAAAACAATCACTTGTTTTGATCACAAATGAATTAGCATTTTTTAAAGGAACTGGTTGAGTTAATGATTCAATGACTCATTTATAAAGACAGCCACTTGTTTAATTCCTGATTGAATAAGGATTTATGAATGAATCAGTTGAGTTAATTATTCAGTGACTCATAGGACATGCTAAATTCAGAACTGTGTACTAGCATACTTCTACCTTTTTATATTTCTATTGCAAAATAGTAGTAGGATAGTATGTTAGTTTCCAAATTTAGAAATAGCTAATTGTATTGTTCTCAAATGAATCAGTGTTTTAAATTAATCAGTTGAGTTAATGAAATAATGACTCATTCATAAAGATAGTCAGTTGTTTTGTTCCTGAATAAATCAGCATTTTTTAACGAATCAGTTGAGTGAATGATTCAATAACTCATTGATAATGACAGTCACTTGTTCTGTCCCTGATGAACTAGTTTTTTTGTTTGTTTGTTTGTTTGTTTTTTACACAAATCGGTTGTGTAGAATGATCCAGTGACTCATTTTTTAAAGACAGTCACTTGTTTCCTTTGCAAATAAACTTTTTTGATCAAATAAGATGTGAACGATTCAGAGAGTAACTTGTTTAGTTGCCGAATAAATCAGCATTTTTGAATGAATCAGTTTTCAATCAGATTCAATCAGTCGTTCATAAAGTCAGTCACTTGTTATGATCCCAAAATAATACGTGTTTTTAAATTAATCTCTTGAGTTAATTGATTCAACATCAATGCTACACTCAATGCCGCACTGAAAAAGCACTCCAAAAAGCAGAAATGCACTAAAGAGAATGCAAATGATTTTCATTGAAATCTTCCTTGAAAGGTGAAGGAGGACAGATACAGTCTCAGTGGACAGAGTACAATCAGTGTAGCCTGGAGGGTCTCCTGGATAAGGAGCATCACAGGGTGGTATAAAAGGCCCATAACTCATGCTGATGTGCAGCTGTCCCACGACACTGCCCCCTCTGGACAGGAGGAGGTACTGCAGCGTTTAGAGATTTAGAGCTTCTGTTTGTGCATGGGCCTGGTTATTAATCAGCTGGAATACAAAACAACTGCTGCAAACTATCATTATCATATAGATTTCCTTGTTGATACTTAGTCACACAATAGTTTTAGGCTGTTGCGATGCCAATTTACTGTGTTGACAGGTTGCTGTTATTTATCCCGTTATGACATCATTGTACTGATTTTAATATGCCTGAACGAGCGCAGATGAGTTTCCCTACTGGAATACAAAGTCTCAACAACTTACAAAGTGCAGCCTGTAAAAACTATTCTAAATGGCAGGAAAGAGTCGCCTTGGGAGGCAATTAACACTAAGTGGGATGAGCTTTATATCTGTTTTATGTGGGACATTTTAATTATCGTTAACAAATGATGAATTGCATACAATCCAAAATCATGTGGAGCTACACATTGTTATACACACACTGTAGCCTTGAGTAAGTCCAGGTACTGCTGTCCGTATTCAGGAGACAGAATATAATGTTGTAAACTGAGCTCTGAATCAAGGGTCATGAGGAGAGTTGCCTTATATTTATTAAGACAAGATGACCTCATCAAACTAATGACCACTGAGTGAGTCGTCAGCTCGTTAAGATTTAAAATAACGGTCTGCGTCTGCTCTATGGCTGCCAGGGTGTTTGTGATTCCACAGAGATAAATTCTGTTCTAACCAGTACTAGTTATTCCTATAGTAACTCACCCATAGGCTGTGTTTCAGAAACAGCTTGTCTTATCACCTCAGATCCAATCCCTCGGGCTCAAGCTGATGATGTTTCATCACAAATCATGCCTTATGTGTATATTTAACACTTTACATTAACTGTTACACATATCATATGCAAGTATATAATTACTTAATTACATAAGTAACCTAGAGTGATGTTTGCCCATGCAAAGGTTGTTGTGGATGGTTGTATTTTTATATATATTTAGGGTTATTGATTCCTTACACAGACTAGAAATCTTTTTATTTGAAATGTTTCATACAATCTTTTAATTCATTAACTTGCACCCACATTTAGGCCCAAATCACAAACTTATAATGTTGAATTAATAACAGTTGTAAGGCATTGTGTGTATCTGAATTGAGTATTTTATTTATTTATTTATTTATTTATTGCATGAAACATTGTTTACATTAAAATATAAAGAGAATAAAAAACTTCATATGACTGGAGAACATCACTACAAATAAGTCTGTCGTTTATCATTCGAGTGATAACATTTTAAATAAAATGTAAACAATCAAACATTAAACATTTAATATTTGCATGCATGAATCATTCACAATAAGATCAAGAGCATGCATTTATAAAACAGGGTGAATTTCAATTTCATGTCAACTTTAAATGTGCATCATCCCGTCAGAACTATCTGTTTACAAATATCAGTTTTCTAATATCAGCTAACTCAAACAGTGAGTGATGCATAGACTTATAGTTCATTAAGTTGCATTAGTATTTTAAAGCAATGCAGCAGTAAGTATTTTCTCCACTATGGAGGTATTACTGAACTATTTTGTTCGAACCTAAGGACTTGCATGGACTTGGCATTGGTTGTATTGTACTTTGTGTTTCTAAATCAGTCCCTCTCAAACAGTGTTGGGTAAGTTACTCTAAAAAGTAATTAATTACAATTTACTAATTACATCTTCAACATTTTAATTAGATTACTGTACAAATTACTCTCTCCAAAAAGTATTTAATTACTTTCTAAATCCTATATCAATCTCGACAAGTTAATGATACAAGGATAGATATGAAACGGTTCTTTTAATTCTTTCAAATAAATAACAGATAACTACATACTTTACATCATTCTGGTCACACTTTAGATTAGAGTCCAATTCTCACTATTAACTAACTATTAACTATGACTTTTGCCTCAATATACTCCTAATTACTGCTTATTAATACTCGGTAAAGTAGTTGTTACGTTTAAGAAGGAATTGGGTAGGATTAAGAATTTAGAATAAGCTCTTGCAGAATAAGACATTAATATGTGCTTTTTAAGTAATAATAAACAGCCAATATCCCAGTAATATTCATGCTAATAACCAACTAGTTAATAGTGAGAATTAGACACTAAAGTGTTACCAATATTCTTATTAACTCACCAAAGTATTTCAAGTGAGAAGGGTGCATAAAAAGCATGCATTTTAAGGTTAGACTTTAAATTTTGATGTTAAATCCACTATTGTATTGTGTATAAATGTTCTACAGTCTATACACAGTATTAAGTTCAATTACTTAAGAAGTAACTGTAATTAAATTACAGAAAAAATAAGAGTAATCCCTACTTTTTCAAGGGTGAAGTAATTAAATTACAGTAACTGATTACTTAGTAATTAGTTACACCCAACACTGCTCTCAAAGTAGAAGTCTAAAGTATTTTAAGCCCCATGCAGAGTTTAACAACCCCACCGAGAATACGGACGCCATTTTTCTTTGCGCGATTCAAATGACTAATTTATAGGGAAAAGCTCCAAGCTCAATTGAGAATCTGCAGAAAGGTAGGCAGGCTTTTGTGAGGGCATTTGTGAATCCACTGAAGAGAAGCCAGCCTTTAGGATTTATAAAGTGCTTGAAGTGGCCAGGTCCATCTATAGAGATGGAGGCGATATGAAGATTTAAAGCACTTCAAAGCCTCCTTTGTGCTCGCAGGACGCCGATGATGGAGAAACTGCGCCATATTGTATATGATAGCAGAACGTGTACCAGCTAAGAGGTTGTGTACATTTGATATGCAAATTTGAAAGTTGTTTAACTTTAGCATGATGATGATTAGTGTACAGCCTAATTAATCTGGTCCAATTCTCACTATTAACTAACTATTAACTATGACTTTTGCCTCAATATACTCCTAATTACTGCTTATTAATACTCGGTAAAGTAGTTGTTACGTTTAAGAAGGAATTGGGTAGGATTAAGAATTTAGAATAAGCTCTTGCAGAATAAGACATTAATATGTGCTTTTTAAGTAATAATAAACAGCCAATATCCCAGTAATATTCATGCTAATAACCAACTAGTTAATAGTGAGAATTAGACACTAAAGTGTTACCAATATTCTTATTAACTCACCAAAGTATTTCAAGTGAGAAGGGTGCATAAAAAGCATGCATTTTAAGGTTAGACTTTAAATTTTGATGTTAAATCCACTATTGTATTGTGTATAAATGTTCTACAGTCTATACACAGTATTAAGTTCAATTACTTAAGAAGTAACTGTAATTAAATTACAGAAAAAATAAGAGTAATCCCTACTTTTTCAAGGGTGAAGTAATTAAATTACAGTAACTGATTACTTAGTAATTAGTTACACCCAACACTGCTCTCAAAGTAGAAGTCTAAAGTATTTTAAGCCCCATGCAGAGTTTAACAACCCCACCGAGAATACGGACGCCATTTTTCTTTGCGCGATTCAAATGACTAATTTATAGGGAAAAGCTCCAAGCTCAATTGAGAATCTGCAGAAAGGTAGGCAGGCTTTTGTGAGGGCATTTGTGAATCCACTGAAGAGAAGCCAGCCTTTAGGATTTATAAAGTGCTTGAAGTGGCCAGGTCCATCTATAGAGATGGAGGCGATATGAAGATTTAAAGCACTTCAAAGCCTCCTTTGTGCTCGCAGGACGCCGATGATGGAGAAACTGCGCCATATTGTATATGATAGCAGAACGTGTACCAGCTAAGAGGTTGTGTACATTTGATATGCAAATTTGAAAGTTGTTTAACTTTAGCATGATGATGATTAGTGTACAGCCTAATTAATCTGCATTCACAGAGAACAGATGTTTACTGTAACACACATATGCTGCTGAGGAAGCTTTCAGAAGTGAAGTGTTATTTGTTTACGTTGCATCTGTCTGACAGTGTCATTAACATACCTGCAATTGTTCCAACAATTAATAACATAAAATATACAACAAAACAAAACAAAAAATCCATGGATTTCTTATGTGTTCAACAGGGGGCATATTTTAGTAAACTTTTAATGTGCATAATAATTTAAGTACTGATTACTTCAAATATATTGTTTGTTTGATTGTTTGTTTTGTTTTTTGTTTTTTTCTGGAAATTCAAAGGAAAAATGTCACAAATATGAATTAATCATGAGGTAATGTATATTGTGAATGATTAAATACTTAACAAATGAAAGGTGCTTCATCTCATCTCATTTGATTATTTTCTCATTTTATTTGGAATGCGATGAATGTAAACCAAAAACTAAAATTCACTATTAGTGCAGACAGATGCATTATATGTTTATCATCAGTGCAAAAACAACGTATATAACACTTAAACAAATGACTCAAAACTTTTGTTTTCAGTGTTTTTAAATTTAAATGCATTTTTGCTTGTTTTTGGTTTGTCTGTTGTTATTCATTTTAATAAATAACAATAAACACTGCATTAAAAGAGAGAACATATACACACAGTTTTAATAGATTTTATATAACATTATTTATATTTCATAATTCTTAAATAATAATAATAATAATATAATAATAATACTGAATAAATAATAATAAACTGTAAGATAGAGTCATAATGACAATGAAATGTGTGTGTGTGTGTGTGTGTGTGTGTGTGTGCCGGGTAAGCCTATATACATACAATCATAATGACAAACATATATATAATTCACATTATTAAGAGATATAGTATAAAAAAACTAAACAAAAAAAATGTCTCTTACTACACGCATCTGTAGTTTCCCCATATATACAGTATATTTATCCTTGAGTTCAGAGAGTTTGAGCAGGTGTGTGACTGCAATCCGCTCCGTTCCTCAGTGCAGTTCTCCATGTCGTCTGAATGAGACGCGGCATCAGTGTGCGTTTGTTCACTTCCTGTGTCTAATGGCTGTTTTGTTTCAGCTGTCATGGCTCCATTTCCCCAGATGTATGTCTGTGTCTCCTACATACCTTGAGTTTGTTTGTTTGTTTGTTTGGGTTACTTATGAATATGTAAGCAGATCCATACCTCTGATTCACACACCAGAACACTTTGAACATTAACAGCACCCAAAACTGTCTCACTCCATTAAATACAGTTCCTGTGATGGAATTCCTGCATATTATTCTATCTTTTTGTTCTCTCTCCCCACCTTCCTCCCATAACTCTCCGTTTTTTTTTTTTCTCTGATAAATGTCAGATCAGTTTTGTAGTATGCTGCACATACTATACTAAATATACACAGTGCCTTGCGAAAGTATTCTTTTTTTTCACATTTTGTTATGTTGCAGCATCATGTTAAACTGCTTTAAATTACTTTTTTCCACATCAATCTACACTCCATACACCATAATGACAAAGCACAAAACAGGTTTGTAACAACTTTGCAAATTTATTAGAAAAAAAAGGAAATAATTCCATTGCATAAGTATTCATACCCTTTTCTGGGACAATCAGGTGCGCTCATATCGCTTGTAGATGTTACTACACTTCGAGTGGAGTTAAACTGTGGCAAATTAATTTGAATGAGTATGATTTGGAAAGGCACACACCTCTCAGAAAAGGTCTGACAGCTGAAAATGCATATCAGAGTAAAAACCAAGCCCTGAGGTCAAAATAACTGCCTATAGAGCTCAGAAACAAGCTTGCATCAAGCCACAGATCTGGGCAAGAAAAATCTGCTGAATTGAAGGTTCACAAAAGCATGTAGCCTCCGTTATCCATAATGGAAGACGCTTGGAACGACTAGGATTCTTCCTACAGTAGAGCAGGCCTCCTGGCCAAACTGAGCAATTGATGGAGAAGGGGCTTGGTTATACTGGTGACCAAGAAGCTAATGGTCACTCTAGTTGAGCTCCATGATCATATATGCAGACGGGAGAAACTTACAGAAGGACAAACGTCACTGCAACACTCCACTGATCTGGGCTTTATGGTGGTGTGGCTCAGAGACAGGATTGTGTCAAGCCACACATCTGGGGAAGAGTTCAGATTTTTTTTTTGCTGCATTGAAGGTTCACAGAAGCATGTAGCCTCTATTATCTATAATGGAATAAGTTTGGAACCACTAGGACTGTTCCTAGAGCTGGCCTCCTGGCCAAACTGAGCAATCGATGGAGAAGGGCCTTGGTTAGACTGGTGACCAAGAACCTGATGGGTCACTCTAGTTGAGCTCCATGATCATATATGCAGACAGGAGAAACTTACAGAAGGACAAACATCACTGCAACACTCCACCGATCCGGTCTTTATGGCGATTTGGCCAAACTCAATCCTCTCCTCAGTGAAGACACATGAAAACCCACTTGGAATTTGCAACAACAACAAAAAACACCTAAAGGACCATCAGACTGTGAGAAATAATATTATCTGGTCTGATGAACCTCAATTCCAAGCATCACGTTTGAAGGAAACCAGGCACTGCTCATCACATGCAGAGTAGCATCCCAAAAGTAAAGTGTGCAGGTGAGGAGAAGAATGGCAGATAATTGCCAAATGCAGATGTGCAAAGCTTGTCGCATCAAACCCAAAAAGACTTGAGGCTGTAAAGCTGCTTCAACTAAATACTGAGTTACTGAATACTTATGAAATGTACTTATTTCAATGTTTTATTTTTAATACATTTGCAAAGTTGTATATATATATATATATATATATATATATAAAGCTCTTTATGTGTCATAGAAATTAAGTTATTTATTTTTCTCAGCCAAGAAACTTTCTACACAGTTGTTTAGACGAGAATGTATTTTAACGTTTAAAATATTACACAATTAACTTAACAAACTGTAAATGTTATGAAGTAAATCAGTATTACTAACATTGCTTTCAGAAAGTAATCACACAGTAGCAACATTTGGACACAATAACCTGCAGTTCAGTGAGTGAGTCGATTCACTGAAGAGTAGAGTCATCTGAGTCGATTCAGTGAGTGAGTCATGTGAGTCGATTCAGTGAAAATTTGAGTCATCTGAGTAAATTCAGTGAAGAGTTGAGTCATCTGAGTCAATTCAGTGAACAGTTGAGTCATCTGACTGATTCAGTTCATGATCAGTACCACTGCTCTTTGTTTTGATTGATTTATAGTCAATGTATTATTTTGTGGTATACAGTCTTTCTCTCCTCACTATTGAAGGGTTATTCAAATATATTTTATATATTATGTTTATATAAAATACCATTCAAAAGTTTGGGGTGAGATTGATTGATTGATTGATTGATTGATTGATTGATT
>NW_015542416.1:697805-698909 GCF_001515605.1 Sinocyclocheilus anshuiensis | reverse complement strand
AGAGCCTGAGAGGTGAAGAGGTGAGAAGAATGACAGATAATTGCCAAATGCTGATGTGCAAAGCTTGTCGCATTAAACCCAAAAAGACTTGAGGCTGTAAAGCTGCTTCAGCTAAATACTGAGTTACTGAATACTTATGAAATGTACTTATTTCAATGTTTTATTTTTAATACATTTGCAAAGTTGTATATATATATATATATATATATATATATAAAGCTCTTTATGTGTCATAGAAATTAAGTTATTTATTTTTCTCAGCCAAGAAACTTTCTACACAGTTGTTTAGACGAGAATGTATTTTAACGTTTAAAATATTACACAATTAACTTAACAAACTGTAAATGTTATGAAGTAAATCAGTATTACTAACATTGCTTTCAGAAAGTAATCACACAGTAGCAACATTTGGACACAATAACCTGCAGTTCAGTGAGTGAGTCGATTCACTGAAGAGTAGAGTCATCTGAGTCGATTCAGTGAGTGAGTCATGTGAGTCGATTCAGTGAAAATTTGAGTCATCTGAGTAAATTCAGTGAAGAGTTGAGTCATCTGAGTCAATTCAGTGAACAGTTGAGTCATCTGACTGATTCAGTTCATGATCAGTACCACTGCTCTTTGTTTTGATTGATTTATAGTCAATGTATTATTTTGTGGTATACAGTCTTTCTCTCCTCACTATTGAAGGGTTATTCAAATATATTTTATATATTATGTTTATATAAAATACCATTCAAAAGTTTGGGGTGAGATTGATTGATTGATTGATTGATTGATTGATTGATTGATTGATTGATTGATTGATTGATTCGTTTATTCGTTTGTTCGTTCGTTCATTCGTTGATTGACTGACTGACTGACTGACTGACTTACCGACTGACCGATTCATTCATTCATTCATTTAGCAAGTATGCATTAAATTGATCAAAAATGACAGTAAAGATGTTCATTATGTTCCAAAAGATTTCTATTTCAAATAAATGCTGTTCTATTGAACCTTCTATTTATCTGTGAATCCTGAAAAACAAAACGTATCACAGTTTACACAAAAATATCGGGCAGCACAACTATTTTCAACATTGATAATAATCAGAAATGTTTCTT
>NW_015542416.1:697053-697765 GCF_001515605.1 Sinocyclocheilus anshuiensis | reverse complement strand
GATCATGTGACACTGAAGACTGGAGTAATGATGCTGAAAATACAGCTGCGCATCACAGAAATAAATTAGATTTTGTACAGATATTCACATAGAAAACAAATATTTTAAATTGTAATAATATTTCACAATTTTACAGTACTTTTGATCAAATAAATGCAGCCTTGGTGAGCAGAAGAGACTTCTTTCAGCAAACAGTAAACATTTATGTGTAATATAAATTAATATTTTTATAGTGTATTCCATCACGTTGCATGTTCACCAGCACAGTGCCGGTTAGCGCTGTTGGACTCTGGGCATTTTTTCCCGTTTCATAATTTGAACCCATAAAGGTTACACCAGGCCATCTGTATCAAAATCCTGTATTTACTGAACACGCTCGTTGTGTGTCGGTTTCCTGTGAGGATCCGCAGCGCATCACCTAAGCAGATGCTCCTATATAGGGCCGTGTCCACACATCACATTATTTATTTTATTTTACTAGTAGGTGCAGGACACTATAGTTCATAAATGTAAGTGAGGATAGCAAAATAAAGTAAACTGTGACATATTATACTTAAAAATTATTCATACAGTGGACTACCAGTAAAATTGATAAAAATTTGGGACCAAAAATTATTCAGACAGATTGTGGTGAAAATGTTAGTTCAGGTTTGCATGAAGCTGGGTGACAGCATGCCCAGGAGACTACAGGCTGTCATTAAGGCTAAGGGTT
>NW_015542416.1:693020-693815 GCF_001515605.1 Sinocyclocheilus anshuiensis | reverse complement strand
AAAATATCACAGTTAGGAGATTTATAACGAGTGGTTCCCTGCATTATTACAGCAAAGCGCGTGATTACAGTACTAATTCCGCTGCAATGGAGCAGCTCTGATGCTATTAAATTAAAGATGATGTACCATAGAGCAAAACAATGAACAGTGAAAGTAACAAAAATTTGTAAAATACATTTTAATGGGCATAATTAAGTGTGAAAATAACCAAAGGATATACAGTCAAACCAAAAATTATTCAGAGACCAGATTATTTATTATTTATTTTATTTTACTAGTAGGTGCAGGACACTATAGTTCATAAATGTAAGTGAGGATTAAAGTAAACTACCAGTAAAACTGATAAAAATTTAGGACCAAAAATTATTCAGACACTTTGACCTGACCAAGTTTTGCTTAAGTGCTTTTTTCTTTAATTGCTAATGCTATCTTTTTACACCACAGACTGAACAAAATGAAGCATTGCTTGGTAATTGGTTGACCTAAATTGGTATTATCTACTTGTGTACTTAAAGGAGTCCTATTATGCTTTTTCACTTTTTAATTTTAGTCAGTGTGTAGTGTGTGTGTTTGGGCATAAAAAAAGATCTACAAAGTTACAAATCGGAGTATTTTGTTTTTTAAAAATCCATTTTCAAGAACTGCAACGAACGGCTCGTTTAGACTACAGCGTTGTTTTCCGGGTTTTGTGATGTCACAAAGCGGCCCATTAGAATATCATTAAAATAATTCCCACCTACAGAAATTCGAATGGTTGGGGGGTGGGGAGGGGCGAGGTTGTGGTTAGAACGCTTG
>NW_015542416.1:687008-692276 GCF_001515605.1 Sinocyclocheilus anshuiensis | reverse complement strand
GTGGTATAAATAAATTCAATTGTATAACAGTTTCACTGCAATTCATGTTATAATGTTAGAATTAAAGAACAATAAACAAAATGCATATGCACTTATCTGTACATAGTAAATGCAGTTATTTTTAAGCGGTTGTTGACATCCTATCTAAAATGTGATTTAGCCAAAAAAAAACTTTACCACTCTAATTGTCTTGCGATATCCGTGCATGCAAAGGTTCTCCTCTTGTTCAATATTCTCTGGGTCTGAATCCGGCTCAAATTGATATGGCAATATTGACGTCATCCTTAACTAAACCGAAGCAGACGGAACTTGCTGCTTTGGCAAGGGGCGGGGCAGTACTGAAACACCCAATCACAACGCACTGGGACAGCTAACCAATCACAACACATTTAGTTTTTCAGAAGGCGGGCCTTCATCAAACCTGGAACTAATCGAGCCGTTTGTGCCAGGCTGGGGAGAAAGGTATTGTAATAATGTAAATTATGTGAAAAATAATGCGTTTTTTCAAACCACCAAGCATGAGAGCATGTTCTAGTACACCCGCAAAACAAAATCAAGAGTTTGTAAAAGAGCATAATGGACCCCTTTAAATTTAACAGCTGACAGCTACTCAACCGAATTCATTACATACCTTTCTATCAAAGTTATATGACATTATCAAGATGAAGTTGTTCTGACACAGTTTAACTCTTGAGATAGTCATATTTTATTACCATTTTCTAAACTATAGCAAATAAACTGTGATATAATGTGAAAAATGTTAAAGGCGTCTGAATAAATTTTGGTATGACTGTATGAAACTCGGGCTTTGATGTCTATTTTAAGCTGACATAAAGAACATACGATGACCAGGATGTAAAACTGATTTCTATTTGCCAACCTGAAGGATCTCTGAAAAAAACGGTCTAGACATATTCACTTTCAGTGATGTTATATGGTTTGAATATAGGTCAGTAATTGAAAGGCAGATCACTTTCTCTCTGTTAAATGTACTGCAGGAACGTGAATGGAGGCTCATATTGCATAAAAGATTTATGTGAGAGATTAAAAATGCACTTCAGAGCGGAGCGCTAAATTGTTATGTACACTTGTCGTGTAGAATAAAACCATTAAGACTTTCACAAGAAGTCTTGTGTTGTTAATAGAAAGCGAAAAGTGTCTTTATGCTCATAACTTTAACAGTGAAAATGTGAGACTGTTTGAATTTAGTTTGGATTTTACAGTGGGCGATAATCTATACATTTTCAGTATTAAAATTATATAATATTTTGTCTAAATACAGTACTATTCCAACATTTGTTGACTGTTTTTTTTTTTTTTAAGAAAAAAAAAATGATAATGACATTTATAATGTTATAAAAGATTTCTATTTCAAATAAATTCTGTTATTTTGATCTTTCTATTCATCTGTGAATCCTGAAAAATAAGATGTTTCCACAAAAATATTGTGCAGCACAACTGTTTCCAACATTGATAATAATCAGAAATGTTTGTTGAGCAGCAAATCAGCATATTAGAATGATTTCTGAAGATCATGTGACACTGAAGACTGGAGTAATGATGCTGAAAATACAGCTGCGCATCACAGAAATAAATTACAGTTTAACAGAGACTCACATAGAAAACAGCTGTTTTACATTGTAATAATATTTCACAAGTTGCTCTTTTTATCAAATAAATGCAGCCTTGTTGAAACATTGTTTTTTAAAAAAAATAGAAAAACATTATAAAAACATACCATACAATAACATACGTTCTTTGAAATAATTAAGTAATTTAATGTCAATTAAAATTGTATTTTAGCATCACATTTACAATATTAGATTGTACGGTGTGTATAAAACAATGGATACTCATTTTGTGTGTTGCTAGAGATTATATTCCTTCTGTAAATAACTTTTAAAAAGCAGCTCAAGTCTCAAGATTTATCGCCTTGGTGGCCTGTACTTCTTTTCTTTTTCATCTTTTCTTCTTTTATATGGACTGCATCCTGACATTTCCCCCGATGGTGTGATCCATGTCATATATTCATGCTGCAGACACTTCAAAGGTCAGAGAAACACATTTATTGCTTCAGCTGATCAGCTGATACTCTGATTGTCACTGGCAGAGAGCAGAAGCACTCAGACCCCACATTCACACTTCACACTACTGAAGACATCTTTCCATCTAAAGCCCACAACTGATATGAGTTCAGTTCAAATGTGATGCTGAAGTTTGAGAAACAGCTCTTATATGTGAACTGTGACAGCTGACCGAGTCAGTCGATTTATAACCATGTTGAATTTGAAGATCAGGGTAAATTTTACTTATTTAGTCTTCTGGGAAACATGTAACCATCTTCTGTAGACTCTGAAGGGCAGTACTAAATGAAAAAAAAAAAGAAAATATATTTAGGCAAAATATGAAAAATATACACATCTCCGTTCTGTTCAAAATTCTGTTAAAATTCAGATTCTGAAAGGGGAATGTAAACTTTTGACGTGAACTGTATATATATATATATATATATATATATACACTTTGTGCTTTTTTAAAAACAGATACTCAGATCAGAAAAAAAAATCATATTTCTGAGAACATTTGTGGCTAGAATATATATATATCGGTACTTCTTGCAGCGAGTGTCATGGCGACGCCCAAATCCAGTATCATTTTATAAATATTACTGTTTTTGTGTCACGGAATGTAGTTTTAAGAGGTTTTCAGGCTAGAATGTACTTGTTTATAGTTCAAATATGCAGTTTTTTTAATAAAGATAACATCTATTTGAAAATTTGCTTTGATGTTTTCGGAGCTGTGAGCTCCAGATGGTCAGCGGTCGTTCTGCGCTCATGAACCCACAGAGAGAGCGCCTCACCTCGGCCAGATCTTCTGGAATTTACCCCTGGCTCTGATGTCTCTGTAGTGGTTAAACATGAGATATACTTTGTTATGGGTAAATCTAACGGCCAGTCTTTGATCTCATTATTCTATTATTTGTTCCAGAGAAGATAGTTTTGGCAAAATCCCATGTTTTTGTAAATTCAATGCTGTATATCAGAGCGCTGCCTTTGTACTTTTGATTGAATTGCCTAGCAACTTTTTTATGGCTGTTGTTGTTTATTAAATATCATTATTCAATAATGAATATGAATATTGAATAATGAATTTTCAATAATTCACATGAATATTTGAATTGAAGATTATTTCAGTATGCATCAGTATTATACAGATAGATTAGTGGAGTGATGTTAAAGGAATTCACTTGTTATAAATTAAAAGAAGACAAAGGAAATTATCTTTGGACTTCCAGAGAACATGCAGCAAACACAAGTGACTATACACAATGCACTGATTGAAATAGTGTCTGAATATAAATACTTGGGTGTCTATGTGGATTCTGCTTCATCCAATTCTTGAGCCAAGTTTTCATGAGTTGCATAAGAAAAATGTTTTGTCCCTGACAGGTAAAATTATGTCTGACTTTTCCCATATTTTGTATGAGGAATATCAACTTTTGCCATCGAATAGAAGACTGAGAGTACCATATGCTAGAATGAACAGATTACGGAAATATTATGTTCATCAGTCAGTAAAATTAATTACTCAGAATTAAGTAAGTAGGCTGCAATTTTATTTTGGATGTGATTAATCACGATTAATCGTTTGACAGCACTGGAAAAAACTATTTATTATATTATATGAATTAATATATAATATTATATATGTCAAATATGTAATATAATATAATTACTATGATTATTTGTTTGATATTTTAAATGTATATGTTTAAATAATATATACTGCTGGAAATTAACACCAAAAATCTTTTTCTTTTTCTTTTTATGAAAACTTCGTTTTAGTTTTTAGTTTCACCTTCTCAGGATGATGATGAAGGTTAAGGACCTCTTTACTGATCATTGTCCAAAAACAACAAACATTACTTCAGTTTTTCAAGCCTTATTTTGTCCCCATTCATGAAAAGTGCCTAGAGAAAGTTTTCATGTGAAAAAGCTCAAGAGTTTTGGCCCCTCGCTGCTTAAACAGAAGCTGCTAACAAAGACGCAGTCACTGAAACGATTACAGTCATTCTCCAAACACTTAACCTAAAAGCATGCCTTTCTGTGTCATGAATTATTCATTGCTCTCGAGCATCGCGGCTCATGCTCTCCATGCCTTACGCAGAGTTAGCCGTCTTTCATATAAATTTGATGAGCGTCTCGATTTCAAAACAACAGTCTTTCTGGTGTAAGTAATAATGGGTGGTGTCTGTGAGCAAACACATGACATCAGGGGACAGTTAAATGAAGCAAGCTGAATGTTTATCAGTCTCTCTTGCAGAAATCAGTAAATGCGCTTGCGCTGCACGTTCAGTGGCTGTTTGTCTTGAGAAGCGCGAGTTCCCTATCTATCGGTCACTACGAGTTATGTCGTGACGACATAGGGGGTTTACTTGAGAGCCCCAATCTGCTCTGACTTTCACAGAAAACGCCAATGAATTTTGGCTAGTGGATTTTGCATACCTGAGCCACTCCCCGTGCATACGGGTATAAATAGGCAACAGGTGCATCCACTCATCAGATTTTTGCTTCAGAGCCGAGTGGGTGAATGCTTTCTTCTCCACGAAGCCTTTTCGTTCTGACTGGAAGAAAGAAGCTGTTCCTGGTTGGCGTGACGGCACAAACAGCGGTGTTCCTGTTGATTCAGCGATTCCCCTAGGTGCTTCAACTAAAAGAGCAGTTTCTCATCATGGACGGCTTGCCGTTCCATCCGTGTTCTCTAGGTTGCGATTGTTATCTGTCCTCTGTCGACAGCCACGAGCATTGCCTTCAGTGTCTGTGCATCCAACATGCTGAAGCTGTGTTCGTGGATGACTCATGTGTTCATTGCGATCGTATGAGCATGGCTTCGCTGTGGCTGTCCGCAAAACGCCGCCACTTGGAGCAATCGTCCACGTCTCTCATCCAAAGCCTGTAGGCTGACGGCCACTCTCGCGGCCAATGCTTACAGTGCTGCGTGCCAGGCCGCCTCTTCCCGGTATGTCATGGCTATCCTGCAGGTCTACCAAGCCTAGGCACTCAAACAAATGCACGAGGGTAGTTCCGACTCGGGGTTAATGCAGGAACAGCTCAGGGCAACTGACTTAGCCCTTCGAGCGACGAAAGTCGCGGCGTGGTCCCCCAGGAAGGCTGTCTGCTAAGACAGTGTTCCTGACCGCGCTCACTTCCATCAAGAGGGTCGGAGACTTCGGGTCAACTGGGAAAAGAGCAAACTCTCCCCCGTGCA
>NW_015542416.1:676043-686681 GCF_001515605.1 Sinocyclocheilus anshuiensis | reverse complement strand
GTGTGTGTGCGTGTGTGTGTGTGTGTGTGTGTGTGTGTGTGTACCCACAAGGATAGCAAACCAGACGTGTGTGTGTATTGTATTGTGTAATGTGTATTAATGTGAATGAATGTTAGACAGTAAATGCTATGGGATGCAAGATCATTTTTGGAAGAAATTCCAACAATAAAGTGAAAATTGAATTGAATTTAATTTAATTTAAATGTTATTTTTGTCCAATTGCAACTCTCAATGCTAATTCCAACTGCCTATAGATACAGAAAAGCGTCTAAGTCTCGCACTTAAAGAAGTGAACAGAAGTTGGTCAGCCACTTTTAAAAGCTGCTCCAACTGTGATTTTTCACAGCAGCGCCTGGAAGCATTTTGCTGTCCCATTACATCTGATGCTCCTTTATATTTATTTTTTTTTATATATTTTTTTGTATTAAAGGCACAAATATATATACTTTTTTTGTGAGATATGGAGATATGATTGTATGTTACCTTCTAGAGTGTATCCAACAATTACAACACAACCACGTCATTTGTACATGTGCATGACAAATAAAAATCTTGAATTTTGAATTATTTGTTGAACAGATTTAAATTAACTGAAAAAAAACATAATAATTAATAAACAAATGAGTGAAAAAACTAGTGCTGTCAGATGATTAATCGCGATTAATCACATCCAAAATAAACGTTTTGTTTACATAATATATGTTTGTGTACTGTGTATATATTATGTATATATAAAAGCACACACATACAGTATATATCGGGTCAACTGGGAAAAGAGCAAACTCTCCCCCGTGCAGAAGATCTCTTTTCTCTGTATGGACTCTCACCAACGAGCGCGCCCAGTCTGTGCTGATCTGCCTCATTTCCTTCAGAGGCAGGAACGTGGTAACTCTGAAACACTTTCAGAGGCTCCTGTGGCATATGGCATCTGCAGCCGCAGTCACGCTGCTCAGATTGCTTAATCTCATACATCAACCGGCAGGGTGGTCTACGATCACGTCGCATGTCACAGCTCGCCCGTCATGGGTTGTCTACGAGCACGTCGCATGTCACAGCTCGCCCGTCATCTCCTCCTCTGGAGTCAGACATAGCTCAAGTCGCTGTCTGCCTTCCACAATCCGGGGGAGCTCAATCATGCTCTCACAACAGCTCACATTCCCCAGAGAATGGCGACTCCATCCCGAGACGATACGGCTGATCTGGAGTCGATTTGGAGAAGCCCAGGTAGACCTGTTTGCTTCCCACGAGTCCTCCCACTGCCAGCTGTATTACTTCCTGACCGAGGCCCCTCTCGGCACAGATGCAATGGCACAAAGCTGGCCTCGGGCTCTATGCAAGTATACATTCCCCCCAGTGAGCCTTCTCGCACAGACACTGTGCAAGGTCAGGGAGGATGAGGAACAGGTCTTGCTGGTTGAACTTACTGGCCCACCCGGACCTGGGTTTCGGAACTCATGGTCCTCGTGCCAGCCCCTCCCTGGCGCATCCCTCTGAGGAAGGACCTCCTTTCTCAGGGGCTCGGCACCATATGGCACCCGCGTCCAGATCTCTGGGACCTCCATGTGTGGCTCCTGGACGGGACGCGGCAGACTTAAGTGATCTGCCACCGGCGATGGTAAACACGATCACTCAGGCTAGAGCTCCCTCGACGAGGCAAGCCTATACTCTGAAGTGGAGTCTGTTCGTGAACTGGTGTTCTTCTCGCCGAGAAGACCCCTGGGGATGCACGATTGGAGTAGACCTTGCTTTCCTGCAAGAAAGGTTGGAGCGTAGGCTGTCACCCTCCACCTTGAAAGTGTATGTATATATATATATATATATATATATATATATACACTGAAAAGACAAGACAAGAAAAATTATATGCCACATAATTCTGTCAATTCAGATTTACAGAAGCCAGAACAATCCTTTAATATTATTCCACCAGGTTTGACTGGGTCGCAGTCAGGATCAGTGTCCCATGCTTTAGTCTCATCGCACCTTAATTCTCCATCAAAACAAATCAAAGCCTCACTGAACAGAGTGGCAAAGGCTGTATTTGAGTTTGTTCCTCTTATAAAGCCTTGTACATCAGCAGGCATTGCCCTCGTTTTAACAGGCTGTCCTGTGGTGCAGAAACACAAAGGCGAGATCATCTCTCAATCATGAGAGAGTTCTCAGCTTCATAAACGCCCCGCTAGAGTGATGAGAGCTGGGGACAGCTCATCATCTCCTCTCGCCCAAATCACAGAAAGTGCCCCGGCGTTGTGCTCTCTGACGCTTCAGCTATTTTTTAGCTCCTGCTCCAGGTTTTGTCAGGTGTAGATTTATTTTCTTCTCTGTTTACTCTCTTCCCCTCCACTCCCCGCTCCCCTTCTGTATTTGCTCTCAGGCTGGATCTCTTTAAAGGTGCGGAGTCCCACTTGTGTGGAAATGATGAAAGGTGTATGGTGGAAATGTGAGCGTGCCGCTGATTGATGATGTGAGCAGACACCGCTGATGCTCTGCCCTGTTAATACCCTATTGATTAATGTCCATCACAGCCTCTCATGATGAAAAAAAATATGCATGCATACATTTTCATCATATCTGTGCATTAGGGGCTGTCAAGCTGTCTGAAATTCTTAGCTGTCCTAAAAAAAAGTTAAGGAAACGTACACTGGTGTGGATACAGTGTGTCATCTTTCATTTATGAATATCATGAGCTTTGATAAAACACGTCAATGCATATACTGGGTCAACATGTTCAACATAGACTGATATGTATTATATGTTGTAAGCTCAAAGAAATATAAATATGTGAGGTAACAAACCAGACCGAGTGATGTTTTGAATTATGCTTGGCACATCTGACATTGCTGAAAGATTCAAAAGCCCTGAAAGTCAATTCAAGAGAAGGCACTTCTTGTGTTGATTGCTGAGCACAGATGCAGGAGCATGACTGCACATCACCAAACTGAATATAGCCATTTGATTTTAAAATTGCAAGCTGTTTCTTTAAGTATAGTTGTTATGCATTTTACTTTGATCTTTAAGCTATACTTTTCAGCCCAGGTGTTACAGATGTGCATGTCAGCGGATGTGAGGGGTTATCAACACATTCTCATCACATATTGATGCTTGGTCAGGACCAATTGTCATCACTTTTTAATGCACTGGGTGCCTCTCTAGCATCATTTTTCAGTGTGCAGGGAACCCCATTGCTTTCAGTTGTGTGCCTTGCACTCTTAAAAATAAAGGCTCTTTTTGCAGTGATGCCATAGAAGAACTATTTTAGGTTTCCCAAAGAACCTTTCAGTGAACAGTTCTTAGACAAAGATTTGAAGAGCTTTTTTGTAATTGAAATAACTTTTTTTTTTTACTACAAATAACTTTCTGTGCAATGGAAATATTCTATGGATGTTAAAGCCATTTAGGAACATTCATTTTTAAAAGTGTATGAATCAGATCCAGATGCATTTAATTATTTGCATGTGTTTGTAAAAGTATAAATGATTTTTAAATAAATTTTATATATATATATATATATATATATACTTTTTTTTTATTATAAACAACCTGTGTTGCAATTCTTCTGAAACTAGATGTGAAGATTTGTTTTTATTAATTAATCATATAGTAACTTTTATTTTCCCTGTAGGCTTAACATTTGTGTGCTTTTGAGAACAAAATGTACTAACACTTTAGCCAAAGTTAGTGTGTTGCAATAATATATGCATATGGACAAGGCGACTAGACATCTGTCTATATATAATAATAAGCATAATATTCCCATGACTTGAGTCCAATCAGCTTTATCAAAATCCACATTTTCTTAACTCAGGTGCATAGGGGAATTTCTACCGCACTATATGATATTTTTATGTGAGGAAAAGAGTGAAACTTAATGTTTTAATCTCTGAAAATGGTCTCACTCCATTAAAAAGATCAATCTAAACTTTAGCATGACGCAGTAGGTCATATGACACAAGAGCCTATCGCATTTCACAATCAAGGCTGACGCAACACTTTTCAGGCGGTGATTGTGAATAGAGTGCTGCAGCCATGACATCAAAACCCAGAAGACTAATTTCACTCTCCTCACGATTTTCATTTGGGTCTGTTCTTCACATAAATCAACCATTTGGCCTCCAAAGTCTCAAATATTTGTAATTTTTTAATAAATTGTGGCTGTAGTCGTGCACTTTATATTGCCTTATTTGTTGGGTTAGGTGCTCAGAAATGTCTAAACAGTGTAAATACAATTATTGTGCCTGTTTAAATTGAAAATCATATCCCAACATGTATGTTATAACGAAAGTATTATTAATTTCTAGACCCACATATCATTCCAAACCTGCATGACTATCTTTCTTCTGTGGAACATTAAAGAAGATATAGGAAAATATTAGTAAAATCTGCTAATATCTGTTGAATTTCAGGAGCATACTGAAGCATATTCACAATACTCTACGTGTTGTTGTTTGTGCACCTGTACAGTTCAGAAATGGATAAGGGAACCTCCCTGAGGATTAGTGAACTGAGTTTATACTTATAGTAAGAGAGATACTAATGCTATATAGCCCTCTGAGACCCCTGATGAAACAACTGTTTAAACCTGATAATATTTCTACCTAAGGTAAAAACCATGTCACAGCAGTCTTACTCCAGCACACGTTTGAGGGGAAAAAACTACATACCTGCTTTCCTTAAGCACTGTAGAACATTAGTAATATGTATATTGTACGTCATCTCTACAGCACATTTCCCACAAGCATTATTATCTAATATGTGAAAACATTTGTAGAGAAACAATAACACATTTTTTTCTTCTGTGTTCCTCTGGTTATTAGAGACAAAAGAAACTAAATCAACAATAATAATGCATTTAGATTATTGCAAAACCAATATAGGCAACACTATATATTTAAGAACAAAGATGTTCAGAAATCTACTTCAAACAATATTCTGCAGCCTCTGCATAAAAACATGTAGCTCATTTATTATTATGACAGACAATTAAAATTACTTTGATGAGCATCACTAACTAGTGGCAGTTAGGTTATAATAAGATCTTTAAAAATCTAATCAAATTAGGACAAATTGCAATAAATTTCATGTCATGGCATGACAGGACATTTCCAGGACATTTACAACACCCGTCTCACCCGCAAAGCCCTCTGCATTGCAGGTGATCCCACCCACCCGACACACAGCTTCTTTAGTCTGCTGCCATCAGGGAGGAGACTGCGGAGTCTCCAGGCCAGGACCAGCAGACTGAAGGACAGCTTCATCCATCAGGCTGTCAGGAAGCTGAACTCCCTCCCGACCTTGCCCCCCCTCCCCTCTTTTGCCCCACGCACCACTGAACTCTGACGGACTCTCCCACTCCCCCCTCCCAAATACTCACACACAGTCACTTTAATCAGTCTAAATAAGCTCTTTTTGCACTACAAATCATTATATCTGCACTGTTGTTTACTTCACTGGTTTGCACTCTATCTGCCATGTGCCGTGTGCTGCTTTATATATATATTTTTATATATTTTTTTACATTTTACCTTATTTGTATATTTGTATAGTTGTATTTTATACTTAATCTGTATATCTGTATTTATGTTCTACTGTTAGTGTTATCTGTATGCACCAAGGGTCTGAGAGTAACGCAATTTCAATTCTCTGTGTGTATGTGCTGTACATGTGGAAGAATTGACAATAAAGCAGACTTGACTTGACTTGACTTGACTATACAACCAGCAATCACAGCTGTACTGATGTATGGCCATAACACTCAAACATATATAAGACCGATCACTCATTTGAAAATATCACAATACAGCTTAAAATGAATGCATTATGTTTTTTTCAAAAGTTATGGAAAAAACAAGGAGGCAGAATGATTATATAATATCGCTTTTATACAAAAATTCAGTTAACAAAAAGCTATTATTTCAAATGTTATATACATTTCAGACACAACATTGCACCTACCATATCTGTTTTTGCAATAAATAATAAAACAAAAACTGTAATAATAATAATATTAATAATAATAAACCACACCAGAACTGTTTTAGCACACAGAATTGGAGTTTTGTACCTGAGCGCTTAGTGATTTTAAACAAAGTGGTTGAGTAACTGATTCAATGACTCATTCATGAGGACAGTGTATTATTTGGGAATTAATTCATTTTTGAATAAATTGATTGAGAGAATGATAACATGACTCACAAAGACTCGCCACCTACTTGTATAGCACTTTTCAGAATGTCCAAGCAACAGTCCCTTACAGACTCTCCAGCCAAATGGCATGAAAAAAAAAAACTAATTGTAACAGTATTAGAGCACAAACTTTGGGAGAAGCAAAGACTCAACTGGGACATTAAACCTCCTTGGGCAGACACATATTTAAACAATATTATGCAAACTGCACATACATTTCAATTCATTAGTGTTAAAAATGTGGGAAATGCACAGTCAAGTACTACTGCTACATAATAATCCATAATAATCCCAATGCATAAAATGCATGCTTTGGAATGAATATTAGGAGTATAGAGGTGAAACAGGACGGTGGATATACACAGTTACTTGGCAGCCACTTGTAGCGTACTGGAGGGATTGTCAGATGGAGGAGTTAAGCTCAGTCCAAGTCTTATGATCCCTGTAGCTTTAAAGACGTCCAGCTCAAATGAAATGAATAAGAAGGTCACCATGGGTTCACCTTAACCTTTCCATCCTCGTCTCAAGTGCCAGACAGATAGTGGATAGAGGGAGAGCGTGAAAAGGTCAAGGAGCCTGAGGGGTGCAAACTTCCCGTTTTTCCTGCATTGGTGTTGCTTTTGAGTTTAAAACACAAGGCCCTTCTTCTGCGGAGCCGTACAGAGTTTAGCTTCCAGTATGTAAGGCAGTATGTTTGTGGCTGATGATGATGAAACAGACAGACATTTTAGTTGTAATTCACCGAAATCGTCTTGGCTGACTCACCTTTAGAGGCGTTGCATCAGGTTGAATGTCAATCACAAACAGACACCATTGGTTTTGTGTGTCTCGTGACCAAATGTGATGGACGTCAAGCTAAATGTGAGGCATCTAAAGGTACTGTACGATAATGACGGGTAAGACTGGCTGTGAATTTCAGTCTGTTCCTTACACAAAGCTATAACATGGACTTATGGACTACTCATATGAACTACATGTATGATATTTGTGACAGGTGTATGGAAGCCTGTTTCTGCCACTGAATTAAACATATAAAAGGCAAATGCAACTTTTTACTTCACAATTCTGACTTTTCTTCTCAGAATTGTGAGATATAAACTCACAATTACAAGATATAAAGTCCAGTTCTGGGGGAAAAAAGAATTGCTCACAAGTATGACTTTATTGCTTGTTATAGTCAGAATTGTGAGACATAAACTTGCAATTCAGAGAAAAAGTCAAAATTGAGAGAAAAATATTCAGAATTGTGAGTTTAAATTGCAATTATGACTTTATGACTCACAATTCTAAAAAAAAAAAAAAAAAAAAAAGAAGAAGAAGAAGGCTTCCATAAAGGCTTCAATGTTCATTTTTGACATCTGAAAGTCCAAATCAATGATCAGGGTCTGTTTTAAGTAAACAAAATCTAAACAATATCTTAAAAAAAGCAGATGGACATCATAAACATTGCAAAAACTGCTAAAATCTTCTGAATGCCATGCAGGAATATAACAGGGAATGTTTTAATATAACATATTACAGATTAGAAAATCCCCCAAAAAGCCACTTTCCATGATTTGAGTAAAAAATAAGGCCTAAAGCTCAACAAATTGTCATTATTAACAATTACGTTAATATGTCATTATTAACGTTATTAACATTCCAAAAATGCTGCTTGTCAAACAAAATATTGTGCTTCATCTTCATTAATAAAATATTTAACCCTGCTATCAAAATTGGGAATATGTCTAAATGCAATGTAAAAGCCTAACTTGTATGGTTTTTAAGAAGAAATATTAAATAAACTTAAAACACTTTAATAATAATAATAAACTGTCATAATGGGAACCAGGATCTCAAATGTAACATAAATTAAGATGTCACTCAGTTTGGGGAAAAATATTGTTGTTGTTTTTTTAGTTGTTTAACTACAATTATTATTAGTCATTTTAACTTTTTGTACTTATTTTTAATCATTTTAACTTAAATTGCTCATGAATTAAAGACAATTTTCTTGTAGTAACCTGAGTAACAGGGTTGAAGTTTGAGCTTGCAACGACAGTCGACTCTAAAACTCATGGTACATTTGAAAAACATGAATACAAATAATTCCCTTGTCTTCGTGCCATACTGTAGAAAGGGTCCAAATGATGTTCTATATTGAATACAGACATCATTTTCAAAAAGAAAAATTGGGATTTGTCTTTTCATTGTTTGAAAGTGCCAAAAAATGACATCTTGCAGATGAAATCCAGCACTAACCAGCAGAGACGGCCTGGACTGCTGCAGCATGGCAATTTCTGCTGGTCTTTTCAGTAAAACGACTGTCCTTTATACAACACAGATTCAACAGAAGCTGCAGACAATCCATCCGTGTGTGTTCGGGGGTCATCGTGTGGAGAGCATCGCATCTGATGGAAAGTCTGAATGGATACATACGATGACACTGCATCTTACAGACTGCATTCATATTTCAGCCCGTCGTCGCAGAGTTTTTTCCTCTCACCTTGTATAGATCTTTTTATTTAGTTCTGAAAGACTATCAAGGTTAGCAGCATTTAGTGATTTAGCTTATATTCTTTGCCCCAGCGTGTTTGAAATGATAATGGCACCTAGAATATTATATGAATGTCAGAAGGTCAAGACTCTGTGTGCTGGTTTTCAGACAAGGTTTAACTTGCATACAATTATGGCTGAATAGAAATATTGGATTATAAAATGGGAGAGAAATACTTTTTGACATTCATTTGCAGCTGTAACACAGTGTTCAGGGTCAAAGAACAATCACGCCGCCTGAATTCTGATTTCTGCATGAAGTAAAGCTCCAGAGACGATCTGCTACGGCAGAAAACATGCACTCGCCAGCCATTAAATAATACAGCCAGGATGAAGATGTTATTCTTTATTATTCTTCATAACTGATGTCCTGCACAATTGCCGCTTCAACATGGCCCCTGATGAAAGAATACATGAATAATTGCAGGCTGGGACCAAGACCAGAATGAAAGAGACGAGTCCAGATCGTCCATCAGACCGGCAGAGCAGGAATAATCAAGGCCTTTGACTCTCCTAACCACGCTTCTTGAGATCCAATGCAAACTCATCAAAGGCCATGTTTTATGGACAGCTCACTTTTAGCCCCCAAAAATAATGAATGCATTTGATCCGACATGAAAGAGACAGGAGGCCTGCTCGTGTGCTGGCAGAGAGCAGACAGATAATTAATAATCAAATTAAAGAAGAATTTCCATCCACAGCCGTATGTTAACACAAAGCAGTCAGGAGAGCTGACGGCGCTAAAGGTGAATGATGTCCGCTCTGGTTATCAAGAGTGAGAGCACTATATACACATGCCTTCATATGCCTTTACTTGCTTCTCTATGCATTAATTATATTTTTTTGAACTGCTTAAATAATTGTAGTTAAATTATAACTATTATAATTTATTATTATAATTATAAATTATAACTTTAATAATTTAATATGCCTTAATAATCACTTATTTACTATTATATTATATTATATTATATTATATATTTTATAAATGTATAAATGTAAATTTCCTGTTTCTGACACAGGAAATTTTAATTTATTTAAATAAATAAATTAAATAAATAAATAAACGAACAAATGAATGAATGTAATTGCAACTTTTCAGACTTTTTTCTTCGCAGTTCTGGGTTTATATCTCACAATTCTGACTTGTATTGCAATTTTGAGGAAAAAAAGTAAAAAAAAAGTAAAAAAAAAAAAAAAAACACTGAAAATAACCTCAGAATTTATAGATAAAAACTCATAATTGCAAGGAAAAAATATATAAATTCTGAATTCATATGCAACTTTTTATCACAAAATTCTGACTTTTTTCTTGCAACGTTTGAGTTTATATCTCACAATTCTGACTTTTTTCCTCACAATTATTATGAGATATAAATTCAAAATTCTGAGAAAAAAAAAAAACATCAGAATTGTGAGAAAAAGGTCAGAATTGTTAGACAAAAAGATTGCAATTTGAGACAAGTCACAAATGCAAGAACAAGTCAGAATTGCGAGATATAAACTTGAAATTGCAAAAAAAGTCAAAATTGCGAGAAAAAGTCAGATTTGCGAGTTAATATCACGCAATTCCGAGAAAAGATGTCACAATTGCAAGAAAAAGTCAGAATTGCGAAACATAAACTTGAAATTGCAAGAAAAAGTCAGAATTGTGAGAAAAAGGTCAGAATTGCTAGTTCATATCACACAATTCTGAAGTAAAAAAAAAGTAAAAAAAAAAAAAAAACACTGAAAATAACCTCAGAATTTATAGATAAAAACTCATAATTGCAAGGAAAAAATATATAAATTCTGAATTCATATGCAACTTTTTATCACAAAATTCTGACTTTTTTCTTGCAACGTTTGAGTTTATATCTCACAATTCTGACTTTTTTCCTCACAATTATTATGAGATATAAATTCAAAATTCTGAGAAAA
>NW_015542416.1:668639-676033 GCF_001515605.1 Sinocyclocheilus anshuiensis | reverse complement strand
ATATATACATCACAATTACCATTTTATTATTATTATCAGTTTTATTCCATGGTGGAAACAGGCAACCATAGCATTATACTGGTACATTCAGAAAAAAAAAAACATATTCATAGTTTAAACGAGTACATTATCAGACACTGATGAGTCTTTGGTAGAGTCACTGATGAATGAGCATTTTTCTGCAGTAAACAGCTGATCTGGTCTATTCTAGAGGTTCATAGTTTAAACGAGTACATTATCAGACACTGATGAGTCTTTGGGAGAGTCACTGATGAATGAGCATTTTTCTGCAGTAAACAGCTGATCTGGTCTATTCTAGAGGTTACTGTCCATGTTTCAACTGCAAGGTGCAAAGAAATTCACCTAAACCTTTGTGCTTAAAATATATTGTGACACTGTCAGAGCAGCAGATGAGAATGCTGTTGTTATTTGAATACATTTTACTTTTAGCGCTGTCATGAAAACCCTGATTATATGCTGCATTTATGGCACCATTACTGATGGAAGCGTTTCTAAAGCCAAATCTGGACAGAATGTATTTTTTGCTGAATAAAGAACCAGCTTTCCGAAAAGCTGTCTTCTCAAAATGAGTTTCATTACCACACAATATCACTGGTAACACTGCAGTAAAGCTCAACACGCAGGCAAAATCACTAAACAGTTACAAAAACCTGCATCATATTCACTAACAAGCCCAAATCCAGTTTAATCAGGTGCTATAAACTGTTCTACAACGTGTGTGTTTGAATAAAACCATTGTCATGTAGAACGTAAATTGCGTTCAGCACAGTTTTTTGGGTTTGTCAACATTGTTACCTGATTTCCATAATTCCTGAAATGAATAACACAGACGGCAAACAAACAATGCTATCAGTTCTTTCTGAGTGAATTTCTCTCACGTTACGTACTGAAAATAAGTAGAACTAGGCCAAAATGGGCTTTCTTTTGCATCAAAGCATGTATTATCATCACGTTTATGCTGAACTACTAACCATGCATGATTTTTAAGAAGAAAATGAAACATCAGAGAAGAGCGGACTCCAGAGGAAGATGGTCCTTGGAGCAAAAATAAGAGAATAAGAGAAAGTGCTTTGTTTTAATGAGGTTAAAATGAAGCAACAGGCAAACTGTACAGTAATATTATAACACTTGTGCTTATTTGCTTGAACAAAAAGCACACTAACTCTATTTGGCCCTTTTGTTAGTCGGCCAACTGTGGTTTTCATCTCACAATCAAAAGGATGATATTTATCCCGTTCCTACGGCTGTAAGCCAGCTGATACGTTTCATGCTTTTTTTTGGTTTTTGAAAATATCAGTGTTTATTCCAGTTGATATGGATTCATGCATTAATGCAGGTCATGCACAATATTTGATTCTTTCCTCTCTGTGGCATTGAATCATTCTAGCATATCAGCGTGCATTGAAGCAGTTGTCATAAATTATTGAACGTGAAAGCTTGTGTAAACCATGCTGTGTGTTACCTCAGAGGGCCCTCATCAGAAAGCCACGTCACACCCACGATAGAGCCGCGGCTCTCCAGGCTGCAGATTATGTGCCAAGCTCCCTGCCCAGGAGCTTCAGACCGGGTCCTCTTATGAGGGTTCCCACCGAGCAATTACACTCTGGAAGTATGGCTGGAGTACCTAACAGGACCATAAGGGACCGCTGTCTGGAATATGGAACAAACATGAGCACTGAGGGAGAAATTGAACTAGGAATAGCGCAGATGGCGCAAAGCGTGAGTGTGTGGTGCTGTGCCTCTTTAGAAGGATGGAGAGCCATTACCAGAAGAGTTGAGAGCATGTTATGTAAGGAACTAATTAGGTAAGATTCAGATTGTTTTGTGAATGTTGAGCATATCTACACAAGTCTACTAGGCTGCCACATTAAAATACTGATAGTCTGTTCCATGTTTTAGTGACTCTTTCTGCGGGTTACATAGTTGCACCAGTAGGTGGCGACAACACTTCAAAAAAAGGCTTATTTTACTTAGTATTTTTGTCTTGTTTCCAGTCAAAATATCTAAAAAATCTTAAATTAAGATGCAATATATTAAGTGCATTTTGCGTAAAACAAGTAAAATTATCTGCCAGTGGGGTAAGTAAAATATTCTTGAAACAAGAGTATTTCACGTACCCCACTGGTACGATAATTTTACTTGTTTTAAGCAAAATGCACTTAATTTAGTTTTTTACCCTGTAAACAAGACTAATTATCTTGTGTCATTTTGCTTATCTGGTAAATGCATCTTGATTTAAGAATGTTTAGATATTTTGACTTGAAACAAGACTGCAATTTTTGCAGTGAAGCGACTGTCTTTACGAGGGAATCATTGATTGATGCATTCAACAGATTTATGCAAAACAAAGGCTGCATCCCAATTTGCCTACTTCTCTACTCTATAGGGTGAATTCGGGTAAATTGTAACAGTTTTTGTCATTTAGATCACTGGGAAAAAAATGTCCTAATTAACTCAAATTAACCCTTAGTAAGCGAGTAGGATGACCTACTACTTTTGGCAGGATTCGTATGTGTGCATCTGATGGATTTTAATATCTCATGAGGCCACAACGAAAAAGTTCTGAATGGCACAACTGACGCTGGTAGATCACATGACTACAACATGATGAAAGTACATCCAGATCATATTCATATTGTATAGAACATACTTTTTTTTGTTAATAGTCACAAAGTAATACTTACTCAAAATAAGTACTTACTCAGATAGTATGCAATTTTGGACAGAGCCAAAGCAACTTAAGTCATTGAATGTGTGAGTCTTTGAATCATTTACTCAACTAAATTAAAAACAGTGACTAATCTATGAAAACTACTACTGTGTGTTGCTTAGAGATGTACAAATGTAAATCAGTTTAGTCTATTTTTGCACCGTCAATGAAAAAATCTCCCAACGAAGCCAAATCAACTGACAATGTGTCTCTAAAATATAACTTCCTCAATATTAACTTCTTTTTATTTGTATAGATTTGTATTTTATTGTTGTATTCACTTTATTTTTAGCATGAGAAGAATGCAAGGCTTCTTGGATGCAAGATGGTGAATTGATAAAAAAACAAAAAACAAGGTATAAAAACTTAAACTCTGTTTTTTTTTGTTTTGTTTTTTTAATACACTGTCATTCGGAAGACTATGGAAGCTTGTTTCCACTACTAAATAATTAAATAGTGATCAAAAGTTGCAGTTACCTTATTCATTCATTCATTTATTTATTGATTTATTTATTCACAGTATTTATTTATTTATGCATGTATGTACAGTTTGCATGTTATACTGTAGTGCAAACAAGCTTACATTGTCTTGCAAAACTCGCAATTATGAGAAAAAAGTCAGAATGTGCCCGTCTAGTGCATGTTTACATGAAATAAAAATAATAAAAAAGCATTGCAGTGGAATGCAAAAAAACGCTTTCTGTCTGAATAAGCCAGGCTGTAATTGGTCAGGAGCTGTAGGCCAACCAGTAATTATTATTAAGGATGGTCATATTTACATTATTTTAAATGCTCTCTTTGGGTTCACTCTGTATTCTCCATTGAGAAATGTTTTAGCATAAATCAAGTATTGATTTTGTACAGTGCCTTGTGTACCCGATCACATTTATTAGCTGAAAAACCAAGAGCTGCTGAATGCAGTTAATTTCAAAGAGACACACAATACCCTTCATGGGTCATACTGTACGGCCAAAAAGGTCAGTAATCTCTGTGTTTTAGCATCTTTGTAATACCTGAATAGTATTAGAGGTTTCATTTTTCCACACTCTATTTCAGAGATCTAACCAGCCAAGACATGTTGATCTGTATTTAGGACAAAAGATGCCAAAACAACCAGCCAAAGGACAATTAATGGGACAGAAGAACTCATTAAAGTGATGTGTGTAATTTTTTTTTTCTGCATTGATACTTGCTATCTCTGATTTATATGCAGAGACAAGAAGCTGTCAAACTCTATAAAAGCACCATAAACGTATCACGAAAGCAGCCCATATAAAGTCATATGCATGCTTTTAGAAATTATTCAAATCATTATAAAAACCTACTGTTTTGCTATTTATATTTTAAAGCATCTTACTCAGTTTATTTTTACATTTTCTCATTTTCTTTCCATTTGTTCAGCCTTCCTTTAAATTCCAGCTTCACGCTGACTTGCAGAAGGCTTTCTTCTTTCCCACATCTCTTGCAAAGAGTTTTAACCTGTGCCCTCTCCTTTGCCTCTTATGCATGGATGCCTTAAACGGCGTTCCCTGCTGAGTGGCCTACTCTGGCACCAATGCACGCTTAAGCCCCAAGGTTTACTTTTAAATTTGGGATTCCACCTCACACATTAGAGGAATGTCAGGGCTGAGCAAACACATTAGCGTCACAGCAGAGGCCTGGCATTTATTATAATACTTTTTTATTCTTTATTTTTTTATGTATTTTACATTATTTTATTACATTTTATATTATAATATACAATGAATAAATGTAATAATATTTAATTCACTTTTTTAATCATTTGCAATCTAGCTACTTTTTCAATGGACTAGAAAATGTCTATTCCATTGAAATAGCATATTTAGTGTCTCTATTTTAAGATCTTTTGTCAGTTAATTATTCTTCAGAGATGTTTTTGTATCCCTGTTTATCTGGAGATTCTTAGTCATTTAACAAAAGATTTGTGCTCACCATAATATTACAATATAATTCCCTAATATCTGTTATCTATCTAATTAAAAATGTTTAGAGATATGGGTGCAGATGTAGATAAGAAACAGGTATTTTATTTTTTTTGCCACATAAAAGGTGTAAAATTGTTTGCACCAATTAGCAAGTGAACTGTGAAATAAGTGTATGAGTATTCAGCCCACTTCCTTAAGTACCCTACTTGTGTTTACTAGAGTCACTGCTGAACAAGAGTATTCTAAATTTACCAGCAAATTAAAAATGACTCATAAATTACTACTCTCATGTGAAACGCATTTTTGCTATTTAGTTCCCTTAAATTAACCCCGCAGCTGTCTCCCTCTGCCAATTTTGTTTCAGCAATGCATTCTGTCACTGGCATGGAAGCATTGCAGCACCATAACAAAAAAGAACTGAACATGTTTGTAGTTTTTTCCATGCTTTTATAGAAATAAAATAAAATAAAAAAAGAAATACAATTTAATTATGGTCACAATGTCTACCACTATTTATTTATTTATTTATTTACAAGCTAACAAGCCAAACCTTGACTGCATGCCAATTAATTAATTAATTACTTAATTAAAAAAAAATATTGCAAAATTGTACTGTTGACTGTATGCCAGTGGCTTATATTGAAAATATATTTAAAAAATAATCTTAATTATTAAAATCATCTAAATTTGACAATATTTTAAACTCTTTAAATCTGCAATCAACTCCCAAATCAGTACAAAAACAGCCCACTTAGCACTTATGTCTCCTAAAATAATTTAAATATATACACTTCATAACTTCCATCAGGGCACCAAATGGATGCTATTTTTGCCTTTGGGTGCAACATTAAGCTTGCAAATCTAAATGTGAAATGATCTAGAGAACAAGTTAGAAAAGTGGAAGCAATATTATTGCATTATGGAATAGCAGAGAAAGCACACTAAACTTCCTGATGCACTCAACAGTTTTCTCGGTCTCAGAAATTGTTGATTGTGTTCAAAGCAGACTTGATTTGTTAGATGCTCACATTCTCTGATTATCTGCCTAACGTCAAATGCTTTTAACATATAACCTTTGCTCTTAATTGAAAACTCTTAACAGCCCAGTGAATTGCCATATTCAGCACTGCTAATGAGATTCAGGCTATTACACCAGAGATAACTAATTGTTTGTGTTTAATTACACCATGTCAGAGAAATGGCAGTGATGAGAGACCAGGTCTGCTGTCATTATTAAAAGCCCGGGTCAGTCTTGTTCATTCTGTGGCATCAGGCAGTATTTCAGATGGTGTTTGAGAATGCATAGCAGACAGCACTTCTCTGAAACTTGATATAAAATTGAGATTTTTCAAATTCTATTTTCTGCAGTGAGTCAATTATATTGAAATGACAGAGGTGGCATTCAATGCTGATCAGCCCAAACAAGCGAGGGCTCTCTGGGCTGCACTGCAGCGATGAATACGCATCTCACATCGGTTCAGAAACGCTTGCATCACAGCTGCAGAATCTATCTATCTATCTATCTATCTATCTACACTGAACAAAATTATAAACGCAACACTTTTGTTTTTGCCCCCATTTTTCATGAGCTGAACTCAAAGATCTAAGACTTTTTCTATGTACACAAAAGGCCTATTTCTCTCTATCTATCTATCTATCTATCTATCTATCTATCTATTTATTGTTTTATCTATCTATCCATCCATCCATCCATCTATCTCCTCCAGTTTAGTCTTTTTCCCTGTTTGTGGCATTAGGTACTATAGAATGGTGCTCAGCATGTATCTAAAGCTAAACGCAGAGCAGGAGTAAACAGAGAAAAGTAAATAAATAGGAGTTGAGAGATGCTACTGTAGATTAGCATCTGAGATGCGACAGGGGACGGCGGCATATCTCAGTTCACTCTAAAGACGAGATGTGTGACAGCTATGATGCATTACTGGTGGAAAGCAACAGAACCTGAAGGCGATCAATCTTCACTTTAATTCAAAGCTGCTCGCTTCATCATGTTGTCAAAGAGCACAGCCGCGTGGGTTCGAGCCGAAGCACGCTGATCACGAAAGCAGAAAAAAGATGATCGATTAGCTAATAGCAGAAAAGCCATTGGAATCTTCTCATTTGTTAGGATGCTAATGACGACCTTGATTTATTGCTGTTGACGGCACGCAAGTGACACACCAAGAAAGTTTTGTCACTTGTTTTGGCTCGTCGTGGATTTTCATTGATATTCAAGGGCTAACCTTTAGCAGTAAGATGGAGTTCACTCCCATGTGACATTTTCATTTCTCACAGTCTGCAGGAGTGTTGAGTGAGGAGCTGAGGTGCAAAGAGGGCTCTGTTTGATTAGCTGCTCACTTCTCCAAGCTATGAGAAGATACATTGAGCCAAGCGTATTAGGCCATGAAGGTCTCTCAAAACAGACTTCAGTTAATGCCCCCCTGTTTCACAGAAAAAGCCAAAGGAAGAGGCTATGCAAATCATTACCTTCAAATTGAGGTGAATGTTTCATTGTACATCCTGTAGAGAGATATTCACTAAAGTCCCAGCAGAAAAGGAGGAAATGCTTAAAAAGAAACAAATTATTATTATTATTATTATTATTATTATTATTGTTATTATATTTTTTAAAGTCAGCGTGAAATTATACCTTATACCCCATTGAATATATGGAAATGTAATATATGACCTACTATATATATATATATATATATATATAT
>NW_015542416.1:668024-668236 GCF_001515605.1 Sinocyclocheilus anshuiensis | reverse complement strand
TCTGGTCCTCGAATCTGATTGGCTGATAAGAGTGTGATATTAGAGGGAACTCCAACAGCCGTTAAACCGTTTGTAATCGTATCACTCCGCTTGCGGTACTTCTTACAGCGAAATATTACTGTTTTTGTGTCACGGAATGTAGTTTACGAGGTTTTCAGGTGAGAATGTACTTGTTTATAGTTCATATATGCAGTTTCTTAATAAAGATAACG
>NW_015542416.1:667520-667924 GCF_001515605.1 Sinocyclocheilus anshuiensis | reverse complement strand
GGCAAGAATGTACTTGTTTAGACTTCAAATACACGGTTTGTTAATAAAGATAACGTCTATTTGAAAATTTGCTTAGACGTTTTCAGGGACGTGAGCTCCAGGGCGTCAGACTCAGCGCCGTTCAGCGCTCATGAACCCACAGAGAGAGCGCCTCACCTCGGCCAGATCTTCTGGAATTTACGCCTGGCTCTGATGTCTCTGTAGTGGTTAAGCATGAGATATAATTTGTTATGGGTAAATCTAACGGCCAGTCTTTGCTCTCATTAATCTATTATTTGTTCCAGAGAAGTTTTGGCAGAATCCCATGTTTATAGAAATGCAATGCTGTACATCAGAGCGCTGCCTTTGTACTTTTGACTGAATTGCCTAGCAACTTTTATGATGGCTGTTGTTGTTGTTTTTTA
>NW_015542416.1:662004-667349 GCF_001515605.1 Sinocyclocheilus anshuiensis | reverse complement strand
GACCTGTGTGTGTGTGTGTGTGTGTGTGTGTGTGTGTGTGTGTGTGTGTGTGTGTGTGTAATAAATTGTATAATAAATGCATGTCTCTATTTTATATTTACAAATAGAATATCAACATATATGTCAAAACTGTATTATACAAACATAAACATACATATTTGTATATGCTAGATTTATTTGTTACATATACTTATATACATATATTTATATGTTAAATATATTTAATTGTTCCAATTTCTAATAGGTGTCATATGTTTTTACTTCACATTGTGTCACATGTTTGTTTCTGTTTAGTTCCTGTTTGCCCCTATTTCGTTCAGTTCCTGTTCTCATTTAGTAAATCATCGTTTATTCTGTTCATCTGTTTTGATTGATTACTCCTCACCTGTTTCTGTTCTACCTGATTACGTTCCATGTGTTTATAAGCCCTGTGTTTTCCTCAGTTACCTTGTCTTGCCTTAAAGTTACATCGTGGTTGTTGTCTCCCTCTGTTTCCAAGTGTTTTGTTCTTGTTTTGATAATTAAAGACTCTATCATGGATTACTTCCTCTCTGTGTGCTTTCTCCGCACCACCAGTTCCTGTTCTTATTTAGTTAATCATCATTTATTCTGTTCACCTGTTTTGATTGATTACTCCTCACCTGTTTCATTTCTCTCTAATTACATTCCATGTGTTTACATACCCTGTGTTTTCCTCAGTTCCCCTGTCTTGCTTTGAAGTTACGTTGTGGTGTTTTTTACTCCTGTTCTTCTGTTTAACTCTTGGTTTGATAATTAAAGACTCCCTTCTGGATTACCCTGGCACCGTGTGCTTCATCCCCACCACATCGTGACAATATGGCACTATATGGAAATTTACATACATTTGTGTATGGGCTACTATTCAATAATGCACATTTTATTAAATAAAAAAAGTTTATATATATATATATATATATAATCAAAATGAACTTTTCTTTTCAGCTGGTGCCTTTTTAAGTTATCAATATATATTTTGTTAAATATCTTGTTTTAATTGGAATTATGCCACATTATGAGAATAATGAGTTGCGTTTCACATTATTTCACCAATGCATTTCACGTTGAATGTTTGTTTTGAATGAACGCATCCAGACCACAGCAAGAGAAAGTGCCTTGCTCTGCATGTGCTAATTTATGTCTTCAATTATCCTTCATTTTCATTAGACTGTTTAGAGGAGTGAATTGTGACATATCATAAAGCAGAGAAATATGCTAAACATAATTCCATTAAAATCGGAGGCATAACCGGATGGCATTTTTTTGCAGGGTAAGAGGTGTCTTCTGGATGCCTGATTATGGTCAGATATATTTAACAGGAGGACCTTTTTTGTGCAGTGGACAACTACAGGGAAAGAAAGGTGGGTCTTTCTTGCGGATCATAAACAATGGCAACAAAAGTGCCCCAAACCCCTCAGAAACTATCTAGATTAGGCTGTGAGACCAGTATTTAACAGGGTTGCTCTGACATAAGCCATAAACAGAGGAGAGGCAATGATAATAGGCTTCTGAATGGCCTTTCACATAACTTGCATCAGGGCTTCACACCTCAGCACTCGACTTGTTTCCTCTTAATTCTAAATTCATTCAATTCAATTCAAATGTATGAATTGAATTGAATTGAATTGAATTGAAAAATAAATTCATATCTCATAATTGTTTTTTTTGGGGGGGGGTCATGGAATAAAAAAAAATTACAAAGGTAATTCAGACTTTATTTTCGCAAATGTGAGTTTATATCTTACAGTCATGAGGTTTTATTTATTTATTTATTTTTAATCAGAATTGTGAGGCTAGAAATGTTTCACCTTTACGATAAAGACATTGTGTTATAGTATGCTGTTGAGGCAATGGTGTATTCAAAAGGCAACTTAGGCTAAATTATGGTTATATTTTTGTTTAATTAAAATTATAATTTAATTAAACATTTGCATGGTGCATCATTTCATCTCATCTTCAGCTCATCTCATCAAGACATCTTTAGTAGTTTGCTGGCGCATTGTGTTAATGTTGACAGTCACTATACACTGCTAAATCCTGATCCACATCCACCTATAGGAATATGATGCATATCACGGCATCCCTATAAAAGGCCCATTCAGTATTATCCAGCAGTTTAATTACAGCTTTGCTCAGGATTTGATTAGACGGCCAATTCGGCCGTGTCATCTCTATAGGAGTTGTGCAACCGAGAGGGATTCGTTCCCCACGTGGATTTCACTCCTGATCCACGTTTGTGAGGTTGAACGTGAATTTGCCGCATGTAAACTGCTTGATTTGGAAATTATCCGAGTGTGCACTGCATCCCTACATTATTGATATTACCTCTCTGCCTGCAAATCATCGCTGAAGTTAAGTTTAGATGAGATCTGCCTTCCTCGCATGAAGGAGAGGCATATCAAGAAGAGAATCAAGCATCCACGTCACAGATGGCTCTATTCATCACTGAATCTTCACCGAGCTAAGCTATGTTTTTCTCTTTTATGCATTGCTTAAATGCTCTCAGGTTATTGACAAATATGTTTGTTGCATAAGGCTTATCCATGCTTGTTGCTTTAGGCTTTGGTTTGGTTATTTTGGTTATTGTTCTGACATGCTGTGATAAGTTCATCTGGGTCCCAGCAAGACGCTTAAGGCTATCTGCCAACATGCTGTGTTTAAGTCAGCAACATGCTTGTTGCTTACGGCTTTCCAGATAATGTTTGCAACATGCTCCTTGCTTAAGCTTGTTGGTCAATTGTCAATCATCTTTGACGATAGCGGTCCTGACAGAAATTTTTAATTGTGCATGCAGCTTGAGTGAGCAATTTTTTGCGACTTTTCTCACAATTCAGACTAAGTTTCTTGCAATTGCAAAAGTCAGAATTGCAAGATATAAACAGAATTTTTACTTTTATTTTTCCTTACAATTCCATGTTTATGTTTATCTTATTGCAAGTTTTTTTTTCAATACAGAAGGAAAAATTGAAAAGGAGAGACTGTTTTTGTCTCACAATTCAGACTTTTCTTAGAATTTCAAGTCTATATCTCGCTGTTGTGAGTTATTTGTATCTCGCAATTCTGTTTTTGTTTTTATCTCAAAATTTCAAGGAAAAAAATGATAGCACTTTGCTGTGGCAATAGTATATTCACAACGTTATTTTTCTTTTTTTAATCATATCTCATCAACAATAAGCTATGATTTTAATAAAAAAAATAGCATGGTGCTATGGTGCCTCTTTTCATCTCCATCTCATGTAAATAAAAAAAAGTCTAAAAAAAACATTTTCAGTAGCTTGGTGGAGATGAACAGGTCAGTGCGCATCAAAAACCATAGTTTACACACTGACAGTCACTGCACTGCACTGCTATGTAATGCAGTTATAGCGCACATCATCTAAATAATTATAATCATAAACCTAATGCAATGAAGAGAAGCCAAAACTTGTTGCATATACAGTGTAGCCTAATGTTCTGGCCTCTTTCACAAGCAGCATGACAGAGAGAACAGCCTCAGTGAACATCAGGAATGAATGTAAACTCAATTTTAAATGAAAAGCTTTTGTTTTTCATTGAAAATAAAATCACACACTGTGATGAAATAACGTTCCTTTAAACAACCATGTGTCCAATATCTGGCACATTACATCATTTCCTTTTTAAAAACCGGGGCATTACCAAAGAAACAAATTGAGGTGTACCAAATCATAATGTGAAAGAGCTTTAACTGTGCAGGAGAGATGAAATGTGTTTTCCGTGTAATCATGAGCTCTGGTTTCATTCAGCAGCTGTGTGTTCATCAGCTCATCAGAGAACAAATACCTGCACAAACACAATCAACAAAGGAATTAAGAAATGAATGCTTTTGTTACATCTCATTAAGCTGAAGTACAATCTTCTTTTATCTCAACTCATTTTCAGGTACCACAAATAGCTCACGTTCTTTCAAATGCATCGTCCAAGGTCCTGGATCATTAAACTACTCTTTAGTGTTTGCAAACTCCATTTTAAACTGACATGATCATACGAAAGCATGGGACAGCTCGTGTCTAAGATGACCTCTGGCTGAAGCCTCAATCTCCAGTGATAACCTTCAGTAATGACGGGAGTGACGGACAGGCTCTTTACTGTAGTGCTACTTTCCTTTTGACTTTGATTTTGAGTTGGTTTATTTCAACCCAAGTTTTTCTCCACTATTGATCCAGCCTTGACTAACGGTTAAACTGTATGTGCTCTTCTAGTTTGGGTTACAGTTGTTCAGCTGCGAGGGAAAAACGACTGTTTATAAAACAATTATACTAACTGTTCAAAAGTTTGAGTCAAGTTAGACATTCAATGTGTTTGAAAAATTGTTTCATGCTGCATTTATTTGATTAAAAATACAGTAAAAATTGAAATATTATTACAATTTCAAATATCTGTTTTCTATGTGAATCTCTGTTAAACTGTAATGTATTTCTGTGATGCGCAGCTGTATTTTCAGCATCATTACTCCAGTCTTCAGTGTCACATGATCTTCAGAAATCATTCTAATATGCTGATTTGCTGCTCAAGAAACATTTCTGATTATTATCAATGTTGAAAACAGTTGTGCTGCACAATATTTTTGTGGAAGCCATCATACATTTTATTTTTCAGGATTCACAGATGAATAGAAAGTTCAAAAGAACAGCATTTATTTTAAATGGAAACATTTTGTAACATTATAAATGTCTTTACTGTCAATTTTGATAAATGTAATGCATTAATTTCTTTTATTATTATTATTATTATTATTGATTGACTTTTTTTTTTTAAATATAGCTTTCTCCATGTATTCTAACCTTGTATTTTTCAACCGCTTGTCAATAATACAACAGACATGTAGCAGTGGTGTTTTTAAAATGGTCATATTCATGGATGGATACGTTTATTGCTAATGTAACTAAGACACAGCTTTTCGGCTCCTCACAAGAAAGTCCATTCGCTTTTGAGAGTCAGAAAATTAAAGCTCACAAACGTGGTAAAGTGCCATAAAAGCTAAGAGACGGATGCACCGGTGCGTCGTAATTGGAGTTGGAGTGTAAACCTGGGAGTTGAAAGTGCATTCATACTCTTGTTGTAGAGCTAAAGCCGAGTGTGGAGAACAGCAGGAGTTCAGGGTGTCGCGCCGTCAGAAAGCAGTTCAAGACCGCTGCAAGAACCACCAGCTGCGTGCACAAACACAGCTACGAGATGACCTTGGGTAGCCACTGCGTTAAAAACATGCTAGATTTAGGTTTCACCGCAGAGCAGAGCATCCCTTAAGTGACGGTCCACTTTCAGCTGTGTTTGTGTGTAAAATAACACTGTAGCATCTCCCATAAAGC
>NW_015542416.1:649554-661939 GCF_001515605.1 Sinocyclocheilus anshuiensis | reverse complement strand
TAAATCCGCTTCGTGTCGTACCTAACAACACCCCTTAGCTGTTATAAACTCACTGTAAACCACGGCTTCTCGGGGCTTATTGCTTTAGTATATTTGCTAAAATGTTTACATGAACATATTTTCTACCAGTACATTTTTGTAGCTTTTTGAAAATATATTTTAAATATTTATATTAAATATATATAATAACTATTATATTAAATATATATAAATCATGTTTACAGCATGTTGAAATATATTTTGCCCTCTATATTTCAGTCTCAGAAAATACATTCACATATGTCACATTTGAAGAAAAATGTATTACGTGTGAGCAACTTTAGCAAGGAGCATAATTTTTGAAAAATGCTCAAAAAATCAAATATTGCATTATATAAAAGTATAAGCAGTAATCATTACAAAACTCGTTTTGATCTCTAATAGGCCATTCACATTTGTGTTTGAAGGTTGAAACTAAATATTTTGCTATTTCAAATATGTTTCATTGAGTTTTACTGTTTGCAATATATTTTTTTTTTTTTGCCATATGGCCTAGTATTTGTGTGACGATGCGTTTAGTATTTTCCGTTTCCTAAAGTGAAATGTTATGATTTAATTAAAGATATTTATTTTGATTTAAGTTGCCTTGACAGAGCTGTGTTGATTAATATTCAATCCGTGCATATAATTAAGGCTATACATTACATAAGCCTTAGCAGGGAACATTAATTGGCTATTTTAGCCCTGTAGGTGGCAGACAATTAACAAAATTAAGGAAGAATTTAAATTAGTGAAGGAAGATATCAGCATAACGGGAAGGAAATCTATCAAGATTCTGTTGTCCTTTATGCAGTTTTAGTGATTTTCAACTTTGTTTTCAAACTACTGTGTAAGTACTTGGTTCAGTCCATTATGGAAATGTACAGTTAGCTTTATTAAAGCAGAAACTACACTGTAAATTAAGAAGCTAATTTTAAAAAGTGGGTCTATAGATGAGCTCTGACCTTTTGTGAAAGCAAGCTAAATGTGTTGGTGTGTGTCAGGCCTCAATTAACAAATGAGCAACAGTGCAAAATATACCCACGCTCATAAATACAAGCATGGACCATGAGAAATATGGCTCGGGCTCCCGTTAAAAAACACGTGTCTGTAAATCACATTATGAGAGGAGAGTGTGCTATCACTGAGAAATCCACCGCAGTCATTTCAATGGCAGACAACAATTAACGACTGCAGCGTTGAAACGCAAACTCTTCTGGCATGTGAACGATTGTAAGATCAGCAGCAACTATATCAGCCTTCTAATCTGAACCAGCCATTTGCTGCTTGTGCTTTTTAACCTTAAGAGTCAACACATTGTACTTCTGTAACCAGATGTGTTTCATGCACATGGGACTTGGGACTTGATTTTATCCATCTGGGATTAATTGGATCATGAAAAGTGGGCATAACGTACCAAAAAGCAGTGATGGGGTCGTAGGCCAGGGAAAAGACAAAAGTAAGTCATCCGAAAAGGACAGTCATCTCAGAAGTGGAACAATTTGTTTATATTTATTTTTATTGGTCATCTGACCCATACTATATTTTCTTGAAGTCACCTTTCACTGTTCTTTGATGTTGTTGGTGTTAGTTAATAGTCACATGACATGCAATAAAACTTATTTTAATGTTACCTTTTTTTGACTGAATACTAGCTTTTCCTTTATTTACAAACCCCCTGCAGTTCCCAGGGTTTGTGGATTGCAACAAACTAATAATAATAATAATAATAAATATACACAGATGAAAGTCCAAAATAAAAACAATACAATTATATATTAAATATTTTGAAATAAAATAATACACAAATAATCAATAACAAAATGTAAAAAAAATATTTGAGGTTTCAAGTAAACAGGAAATTTACTTTGATTTCACACTTCAACAAAAGAACTTTGAAGTTCCAACTAAGAAAATGGTATGGTTATATTTACATCACTATTGTTCAGATATTTTAAATGTAGATTATTCATGTAAAATTACATCAACTCATACCCCTTGCAGTTCTCTCAAGATCGATCGATCCATCAATCAATCACTTTTAAGTAAATACTTATGCCTTTATATTCACAAATCAACAAGGCACTTTATGAAGTACTCACTTAAAATGTAGATGGTTACAAGTCATTGTTGTTTGGGAAAAGGTTGATTTGTTAAATAAATAACTCACAGGTTAGGCAGGCATTAGCAATAGGTAGCAATGTTTTGGATTAATTAAAACTAAATTAGGTCAACTGGAGCAATTCGGAGAAACTGACAAGTTTCAATCTACAACAGAGCTGTAAACATCAAACTATGTGTAATATATTATTGCCTATTGCACGTCTTCCCAGATATTAAATTCTTACTTCAGAAGTGAGGGTCAAAGTATACCATTTGATATTTAATTTCAAAGAATTTCACTCATTAATGATGTTTGCATGATCAGATGTATGTCCATGTGGAAACTGATGCACAAATCTGCACATAAATGCACAAACGAACATCCCAGCTGAGGAGTTGATGAAGAAATCACAATGCATGTCCACAAGGTGTTCTGTAAATAATATCAATTATTAATGCACAGCTTGTTTTTTTTAATGACGCTGAATGTATGACAGTCTTACTAGATTAAAGGCATTAGTGAATGCAAAGTAAAACGTAAAAAGTAAAAACCCTAGTAAAAAGTTATTTATTTAAAATACATTATTATTGTATATTATTAAAATACATCAAATCTATTAACATATTTACTGACAGATAACTTACTGATATAAAAATCATAATTAAACTTTATTTGGCATACTACTTGTGCAGATTGCACATTTCTTAATATTAAGCCTAAAATGTGTTTTAACGTCACTTTTGATGAGGATTGTATGATCTTTGAATATTATCAGTCTTTAAACGCAAAAATGTTTAAAGTGTACCTAAAGTATACTTGCAATCGTTCCACTTTAGCACAATTAAATATACTTCAGTGTACTTCTTTAGTTGGACTTCAGCTCTACTTCCACACAATTAAAGTGCATTAAGCACAAAATTAGTTGTTCCAGTTTAGCAGACTTTCAGTATACCAGTTTAGTATACTAAAAGTACAATTGCAGGACATTTTATTAAGTACATAAATGTGACCCTGGAGCACAAAACCAGTCATAAGGGTACATTTTTTAAAATTGAGATTTATACATCATATAAAAGCTGAATAAATAATCTTTCCATTGATGTATGGTTTGTTAGGATAGGACAATATTTGGCTGAGATACAACTATTTGACAATCTAGAATCTGAGGGTGCAAAAAAATCAAAGTATTGAGAAAATCATCTTTAAAGTTGTTCAAATTAATTCTTAGCAATGAATATTACTAATCAAAAATTAAGTTTTGATATATTTACGGTAGGAAATTTACAAAATATCTTCATGGAACATGATCTTTACTCAATATCCTAATATGTTTTGGCATAAAAGAAAAATCAATAATTTTGACCCATACAATGTATTGTTGGCTATTGCTACAAATATACCTGTGCTACTTATGACTGCTTTTGTGCTCCAGGATCACAAATATGAAAATGTATTTATAGTATACTTAGCATGAAATAAATGTATTTCAAATACATTTAAGTATATTTATTTTTCAAGAAGACATTTGTGAATGTGTGTTGCATTTTCTTCTCCTTTTCGCTTTCGTTCTCGTTCTAGGCCTGTAGATTGGAAGCTTGTTCTAATTCATTCGGCTCTGTTTGCCCTACAGAGGGAATCTAGATGAGACTGGAAGGCAGCTGGTGGCTGAATTTGAAGAAAACTTTTTTGCGAGTTGTCGTCTTGTGCTCTCTCTCGGGGCTCCAGCAGCAGCGCACTCAACAATGAAACCAGCCAATAATTACTTTGCCTGAGGATCTAGCATGTCTCTCGCCCCCACCAGTATGCTAGCGCTGACAACATACAGCCTGGGGAAAAGCCAGACGCTCGTGTCTAGAGGGCAAGATGATGGCTGACAGAAGCACCGTGGGAGAGACGAGGGAAGGGGTTTGTCTTTGGAGGATAGAGCTGGATTTTTAGTGCTAAATGTGCTGTTACAGAAGATGTTTCAGCACATCTCGTGTCAGAACGAGTTCGGCGGTACATTACGTGGGCCTCATATAAATCCAGTCAGGGTTTAATCTACAGTAGTCTTCCTTAAAGCGATCTTTTTTTTTTATCATTTAATTTTCTCCCTGATGTTCACTCCTATCTTTACACAGTGTTGTTGCAGATAACATATAATGTGGATAACATTAAATACATCAGGGTAGATAGCCTATTGATTATTAATCACTAAAACCCCTTTATCTCTACTTAACAATCGGTCGTATCTGCCATGTTTGTAGTGTGTTTTTAACACTTTTAATTTGTGTTTGTAGTTCTACTCAAATGTTTGTTTTAATGTGCAGTGCATTGTGGGCAATATTAGCCATTAGAGCGTGCACGTATCTGCACTTCGAATTTCCACGAGAAGTAGAAAACCATCCTGGTACCTTTGGGATACTAATTTCAACATGCTACAAGATGGGACACTAATTTTAATTTAGAATACTATTTAGGATGGACAGTATGCAAATTGGGACGCAGTGATTGAGTCGTTCAGGAGCAAAATAACACTACTACAGTATGTGCTGCTCAGAAACATTTCTGATGTAACTTCGTTTGGTGATTTGTTGGCAATATTGTGTCTAAAATGTAAATTACTCAATATTGTTGAACTGTTTATATAAGCTTTATTTTAATTATACATTTCAGTGCTCAGTAATATTAAACAACATGTCCTTCCTATAGTGTTAGAGTTAGGATTTGGTTTAGGGTTATTGCACATAATTATGCCAAAATGTATGTTATTATTATAGGTTCTTGAGGATCAACAAGAAGTCAGTGTTGTTGGATAAAATAGCAAACCATTTTTTCCATCATTATGAGACTTCTTTTGTGCAAATATATAGGTCACACAACTGCCCAATCACATGAAAAACTGAAATGAGGAAGCAGAAATATGATGTGGCATGGAGCCACGATACCAAACCCAAGTCTGTGTTGAACATGCTATTTGTGGGTGCGGGAAAAATGACCACAGGAAAAATTAAGCGCTGTGAACAAAGAAAACATGCTCTCTGCAGGTGAGAAATGTTGGGCAGATGCACCTGTGAGGGTTAGAGAAGGATGAGAAGGGTTCAGGCCGGCGATGAGGCAGATACACACAGACGGCCAGGCAACGGCCTGGAAATTGCTTTTAAACCCCAAGGTGCATGCTTATTTCACAGTCATGTTTAAAAGTCAAGAACCCAATCTTTAAAAAAAAAATCCTCTGACTCAAAAACAGCTCAGAGGGAAAGACATCCAAATCATGAGCCAAGCGGGAGAGAGAGTTCAAGAAACACTGGCAATCGCTGTGCCAGAGGTTCGTCAAGGTACACGCTGCCATAATCCCATAATTAAGAAAAATTCTACACACATTTAGAGCAAAGGAGCTCAATTATCGGTTGTATTAAATTAAAAATAGAACACACCAAGGGAACATTAGATTGCTTGTTTTAGCCTTTTTTCCTCAATTTCTCTTTTGATATAGACGTCTGGAGGAATGCAAATGATGGCTGGAAGAATTGGTTGGTAGTTTCATAATACAGTGTTGCTGCGTCCAAATTCGCATACTATCCGTCCTAAATAGTATTCGAAAATAGAATTAGTATGTCCCAAATCATAGTGTTTAAAACAGTATGCCAAAGTTTCCCGGATGGTCTACTACTTCCGGTTAGAATTGTAAGTGCAGATCGACGCACACTCTAACGGCTAATATTGCCCACAACACATTGCGCGGTGGACGAGGATTCAATTAGAACTACAAACACACATTAAAAGTTTTTTAAAAACTACAAACATGGTGGATATACACGACCAACGGACAGGTAGATAAATGGATTTGAGTGATAAATAATCAATGTCTAACCTGATGAAAAAATATATAAATTTAATGTTATCCACGTTATATTTCATCTGTGGCAACACTGTGAACTTTTATAATGATACTTTTGGTCATTAACTTTTAAATGCATCATTATGCAAACACATGAGCAGAGTTCTCGGCATGATAGACCTGCGACTGGCAGATCAACGTACCTCTTAATTTCTCTTCAATACGGTAGGAAATCAAATTAAACGAAATGTGGATGATGTTAACTGTGATAAGATGATTGACAGCGCACTTTAAACAGTGACATAATGCACGTAACTAAGCAACAGAGCTTCCGTTAAAGACGCAGTTATGACGAATAGTATGTCCCAAAGCATGCCTACTATTCTTCTACATACTCAAAAGTATGTACTTTTTCTTCACAAAAAGAGTACATACTTTTAGGGCATAGTATAAGTAGGTGAATTGGGATGCAGCATGTGTTTTATTGGAAATGTACAAAACTTTGACTTCAGTTTACTAATGTAATTAGTTAGTCTGGGCGCTTTGGTTATGTATGACTACGCATTTTGGTACAAAGTTGTATTTTGTGGATCCTGTCCTTGAATATGTGTTGTACTTTGCTTAATAAATGTATTGGTTTCTTGGCCCTTCTGGCCTCTTTTTATCTGTTGTGAGCACATCAGACTTCTGACTCGCAAAAGCACACGGCTGGTAATTGGAAGTGCCTTTCAAAGACATGTTAAATTAATTTCAGATCCTCGCTTCTCTCTTGACGGGAAGAGTGTCGTTACGTGAGCCTCCCTCTCCGTCTAAGAAACTCCTCACAGTGTTTGCTGTGACCGAACCTGATGTTACATTCCCAGTTAGATTTCTAGGGGCAAAAGGGAAGTAACATTTTAAAGTAAAGGTTTGAACCGTTCTCAGTCCCAGCACTCAGTTCACAAAGTAAGAGTAGCCAGTAAATGTATTTACAATAAAAAAATGATGATATATATACAGTGCAAAAAGATCCCCAAGCAAACAATTTCAACTTAAGAGAAGCATCTTTTCAGGAGTGGGTAAAGCCAAAATAACAAACAAAAGATTACGACATGCAAGAAGGAAATCTAGCTAAAATACAAATAAACAGAATTCTTATCTGACTTCCTAGCTAGCAAAAGCAGGAGAAAGCGAGGACAAAAGAAAACGCCACCCGACTCCATACTGCTCCAACACTCAGGCAAACGACTCAAAGCTGTGCACTACAGCCAAATCACATTTAAGTTTGGTTGCTTAATACATAAAACTGCACACTACAGCCATAACACCCATATTAAGCTTAAAACTAGAGATGTTTGACACTGAGGCTCCGAAGCCTGTTTTACTCTATTGAAGCAGACTGGTTCGAAAGACTGTGTCGAGGCTTCTATCAAATCTCTGTGATCACGTGACCGATGACGTTTGAGGCTTCATACGTCACAATGAAACACCTGAAGCGAGGGGACTGATTCCAATCTTTGGCGCGGCTTCATTCATTAAAATGAGACGCGAAATGCTTGGTGTTCCCTCCCTGCTTTATAGTAACACTTTCATGAGTGGACAAAGACTCTCAGAATGAAGACACAGCTGCTATTGCGGAGTATTGCTTTTGTGTTGAAACTGGAATCAACAAGATGTGTGAATCATTTGAAAGTGGCTGCTATAATTGCAGCTGACCACTAGACGTCACTGGTAGGGTCTGTCTTTGAGGCTTTGAATCTTTTTTGGTGCAATCAGGAAAACACCTCAAAAGCTTCACAAGGCTTCATCTGCCCATCTCTACTTAAAACACACCAACAAGCGCAACACTCTGGAACTGGCAACGTCTCAGCACACTCATGCGCTTGGGTGAAGGAACGTCTCACTGGTTCACGCGCTTGATCTTCTTAAATACTGGTTCCGCTTGACATTGACGAGGAGCAGCTGGTAAGTCCAATCACCTAGATTAGGACAGGGAGGAGCACAGAAAATAGGACAAAACATACAACAAAAACTACAACTCCCAGAAGGCCATTGGGTCCACTAGCAGCATATCATGAAAGACATGCACCATGATAATAAATCACAAATGCATACGTCCTGGGACTTAACACTGACCACCGGTGAAAGAGTTAGCATATTTACAGAGGAAGCGTCCCCAGATATTTGCATGCGATTCGTCTTGAATATGTTGTTTCATTAATGAGTGCCGATCTGGAGCTGTAATTTATCATTTTTAATAATTGTTGGAAGTCATTATGATATCATAACGGCAGTTATGGCATTATAAAGAGCATTATGACAACATTGGAATTCATTTTGGCATCGTAATGACTGTCATAATCACTGGAAGTCATTATGACAATTACCAACGTGTGTGTGTGTGTGTGTGTGTGTGTGTGTGTGTGTGTGTGTGTGTGTGTTTAAGGTCCATACAAAGGAACTACAAAGACCCAGAACCAACAACAGATATATGGACAAATTTACCAAATTAAACGTTACTGGTTTATTTGAAAACAGTTCTATATATGAAAAAAGCCACATGATGTGCTATTAAAATGATTTTAGACATTTTATTTGTACTTATAATACCTAATTAAAATGATCGAGCTTCATCATTTTGTCATCACAATCAGCCCATCTGTAACCTTCACTCCAAACACACATTTCTTTCTTTCTTTCTTTCTTTCTTTTTTCTTTCTTTCTTTCTTTCTTTCTTTCTTTGCCTTTCTTTCTTTCCTTTTATTACATTTATACATTTATTCATTTATTTTAGTCATTTTTCTTGATTGATTGATTGATTTTATTTTATTTATATATAAATTTTAGACATTTTATTTTATTCCAATTTATGTATTTGATTTTATTAGTTTATTTTTATTTGTATTTATTTATATTTACATTGTTTGTTTTGTATTTTATTACTATTGATTTTGCCTGTCAACATAGATTTTGGTCAGTGTCAGTGGTGGCTGGTGGAAAATGTGCTAGGTAGGTCGCCATGTCAAACAATTTTAGCATACATCCCAGTATGATTTATTCCAGTATAACAATATATATATATAGTGTGTTAATCGCATCATATGACCCCTTTAAGGTTACGTATGATGCTAGCCCTCCCGGAACTCATAGAGATTGCATTGTAGTGCCTGCAGTTCGAAAGAAAAAAAATCTTTGTCTGGGCGATTCTCGGCCAGAGTGAAATCGCCTAAAAAGGGGCGGTACTCCACAACGTGACTCGACGCTGATTGGACAGTTGTTTTTATGGTAAAGTGGCTCATGGTTCCCCACCCTCCACTGATTTCCAGTGAAGAAGCCTCATACAGTACATGACTATGAGTCATTAACCGAAACTTCACTATTCTGACCAGTGACTCACCCAGTCTTCTGCTTTCCGCTGCATTCCCAGCATGCTGTCGCTCTCCCACTAAGTGGGGAGGATCTGGACAAGCTGGCGAAAGCTCCTCGGAGCCCGTATGCAATCATACAGAGCAGCACTGTCGGTGGGAGGCCCCTCAGGGGTCCAGCACTAATCGCATTATTGCTTCTGCACAGCCACTGCATTACAAGTGCGGCTGGATGAGGGATGTGCTTGCACTTGGTTTTGGTCATATTTACAGTGGTTTTCATTTAACACCTGCATTAAATTAATGTGCTCTAAATGTACAGAATACTAAATATTTTGGTGGTTTTAATGCAAATTGGAAATAGAAATTATTTAAATGTTAGTATTGACATAATGCAGATATTTTATAATACAGATACACTATTTATCAAAACAATAAAATAATGTTTTATTTATTTATTTATTTGTGGGGGTGTGTGTATGTATGTATGTATGTATGTGTATATACAGTGGGTACGGAAAGTATTCAGACCCCCTTCAATTTTTCACTCTTTGTTATATTGCAGCCATTTGCTAAAATCATTTAAGTTAATTTTTTTTCCTCATTAATGTACACACAGCACCCCATATTGACAGAAAAACACAGAATTGTTGACATTTTTGCAGATTTATTAAAAAAGAAAAACTGAAACAATATAACAAAGAGTGAAAAATTGAAGGGGGTCTGAATACTTTCCGTACCCACTGTATATATATACACACACACACATACCAAAACAGTCTCTGTGCCATTCTGTACACGTGAGGAGGTGTTCTTGAGGAACAAAGGTCAAAAGGGTTTAGAAGAAATCTCAGTCTGGTCTTTGTCTGCTAGATGGGGGAAGTCAATCTGAGGAAGTCTTTAGCTCATGATTTCTGTCATGGATTCGCATGTGATGGTCATGCTGTGCGTCTCTTTGACCATCAATCTTGGTTACTTGCCCCAAATTTGACAATCTCCTTCCTGAGTTGGGATTATCAATAAGTGTTATTTTGTGTTAATGTTGCAAGCTGTTCAAAGCTGCTAGTTGGTTGGTTAGGTTTACTTCAGGCTGGCTGGCGCTAGGATCTGATTTACGATCATCCATGTTGTCTCGGGCCTCTTTGTGGAATTCGGCTCCTCGGGTTTCTACAATGTTCTGATCAAATCTCAAATTGTCTGATTCGCTCTGATACGCTACAGGAAAAACCACATAAAGTTGACGCCGTGTAGTAACACATGAAGCAGAATTCATATTGCTCAATCATATGAAAGACATGCTACCATTATTCAATATTAATGCACTTCTTTTCACTCCGCCGTGATGAAAGATGGATCCTACAAACTCTCCGAACCAACTGAGAAAATATTTTTTGATCTATTAACAAATTCATAATCACACAGTGTGGCTCTAGGACATTTTTTTCATAGTTGGATACAAATACATACATTATAAATGTGGACTGCATATAAACCAGAGTGTTTGAAGCTTTACAGCAGGGGTCACCAGACACGGTCCTGGAGGGACGGTGTCCTGCAGAGTTTAGCTCCAACCCTAATTAGACACACCTGAAGCAGCGAATCAAGCTCTTAGTAGGCATGCTAGAAACTTCCAGGCAGGTGTGTTGAGGCAAGATGGAGCTAAACTCTGCAGGACACCGGCCCTCCAGGATCAAGTTTGGTAACCCATGCTTTACAGTATGGATGTGGATCATAGAATTGATGGAATTCATAGGTTGACTTTATTTCACTACGTAGTATTATTTAGTAGTTATAATTTCCTTGAAATGCTTAACATGTGTTTATGATTTAAAATACATTTGTGGGCCGTACAGCGTTCATATAAAACTCAGCCATGAAACATGCGTTCAACAGATTCACACAGACGCTGCGACAGATGGAATATAAAAAACACATCTCGATGTTTTTTAAAAGTTGAGCACATTTCTTGAACACTTTGTCATGCAAGATGCTACAAAAGACGTGAGACACGAGTGCGACTGTGAAAGGCATGCGGTTTACATGAGTTCTGTGTGAACGGACGATGTGTGTTTTAGGCCAAATCCTAGAGACAAGTTTTTATTTTTGCACTTCCAGTCTTCAGAAGTTAATGGGTTTGTTGAATGGATTTTTAGATCAGTGCCTGAAATACACAAGCTCAAGATATTTTCATGTTTAACTCTATGAAAAAATGCATTTTATTATTATTATTTTATTTACTTTTTAATCCTTTAAAAGGCCTTAACCAGTGTGGTACTCCAGAGGTTGTCAGAGACATTAAACGTCACTGAACAGGTAAACTCATCTACTCACAGCCTCGTTGTGTTTATAATCTCTAATTATAATCTCAAACTGTTCAAACACAAACTTTCAGAGAAAATTATTTTAAATTAAGACTGAAACAGTTGTTAAGGCGTAATGGTGGTAATGTTGAAGTCATTTGTCCTTGGTTTATTCCCTACCTTTAGCTTTGTTATGTCTGCCGACTGTGTTCTGAAAATTGTGTTAATTTCTGAATATTATCATGATGAACAAAATGTGTAGTAATCATACACTTTTGTTGATCACAGAGCTTATTTTCTGCAATAATCCAAAGCTAATTGAAAATATTGGGTTTTTGTTGAAGGAACCAGCATGATGCAAACAGACTGGCCATCATCACTGTAGTGCTCTCTTCCAAAGAAAGACTTTACAGAAATGTAAGCCTCAAGAGGAATAACAGTCAATTTTATAATGGTTACTTTTATGAAGTGAGACATTGATCAGATATACGGCTGACAAACGCAACCTAACGACACGGTTTGTTTGTCCAGTTAAAATAAGATTGCAAGACCCTGTCTGCGTTCTTTTAGATTCAACTGTTTTAGAAATCATTTTAATGCAGTTAACATTTTAATGCTGCATTAATTGTTCAAACTACTCACTCCAGTGTAATTTTAGTATCACTGGGCTACTATTATATATTTTATTAGTTTTGTTTTTTTATTTTACTTTTTCATTTTAATTTTTAAAGCTTAAGTAGTTTGATAGTTTTTAGATTTTTAGTCCTTTATTATTATTATTATTATTATTATTATTATT
>NW_015542416.1:644604-649439 GCF_001515605.1 Sinocyclocheilus anshuiensis | reverse complement strand
CAATTCATTGTGCCAGATAATTTACTGAATTAAATCATATCATGCAATACATTTTAAATTAATGAAATTTCTAATTATTGACAGCCAATTATTATTATTATTATTATTATTATTATTATTATTATTATTATATACTTTAAGCTTTTGTGATTGTTTATTGATTGGTTGGTTGAGTTTTATATATATATATATAGTTTGTATTCTTTTTTATTTCAGTTTTAGTTTAATTATAGTTTAGCACTGCACATCAAATTAGAGAAATAAGAAATGTTGCCTTGGCAACTAGCTAAAATAAAATGTTATAATTTTAGTTAAATATAATAACCCTGAATCACACACACATACACACACACAACCAAATATGTAAATAAGTGAAACACACAAATCTTTATGAATATCAATGAAATCACACCTGTTTATTATACTGTATATACATCAACTTCATCAACAACTCCTTTGCTAGTTCATTGCACTTTTTCTGTAAGCAAAATGTAGAATAAAAGCAGGAATAGTCTGAAAGCACAACACACTCGCTGTAATGCAGCCGTTTGTACACACCCGTAAATAATTAAATCATTCAGTCTTACGCTAGCGCTCTGCTACTTGCGCCGATGCTGATCCGATCCGATAAACACGGGACCTGGCTCACTAACACTCCTCGTACATGATTCTGAAACTTCCTTCCCAGAAAGGTGTAAAGCACAGGGTTAATGCAGAAATACAAGCGTGCAATGTTACTAGTGACGTACTGTGCGTACAGAAGGCTACTATTACACTGTGTCAGATCCTGATTCTCATTGATCATCAGTATGATGTTATACGGGCTCCAGAATGCGAAAAACATCAGGACGATGATGAAAATGAGCCACACGGTGCGATGTTTGCCTACCATCCGCGTGGCCAGGACGGTCAGCGTTATCCTGAAGTAGCAGTAGACGAATGCAGTCAACGGGAGAATAAAAAACAACACAAACTGCTTATAGAGACTGAAGACTCTCCACTGAGCATCGCTGAAGTCTTCGCACACCAGTCCTTCCATCGGATACTCTTCAACGGTGAAATGGATGAAGGGTTGGAGGCTGGCGAGGACGCTAATGATCCAGACGACTGCAGACAGCACGACAGCGTAGCAGCTTCTGCGTCGTTTGTTGGCGACAACGCAATGCACCACGGCCAGATAGCGGTCGAACGTCATGAGGGTGAGGAAGAGGATGGAGCTGTAGAAGCCCAGATAGTCTGCGCTGGTCACCAGCTTACACAGAGCTTCTCCGAAGATCCACTGGTCCGAATGATGAATGGCTTGAAACGGGAGCGTGAGGGTGAAGATGAGGTTGGAGGCCACCAGGTTCATGAGGAATATATTTGTGACCGTGTTGAGCTTTTCGAACTTGTAGAGGACGAGCAGAACCACTCCGTTGCCCAGTACACTGGCGATGAAGATGACGTAGTAGAAGGGTGGAAGAAAATGTTGGCAGAAGTTGTTGATGGTGATGGTGTTGCACTGAACGGTTCTGCCGGTCATCAGCGAATAGTCTTCATAAACGTCTGGCGTTGTGTTGGGCGTTTCCATCTTGGTGGCTACCAACAACCTGCGGGGTTGAGCAAGTTTATTAGAATTAAAGGCTGGATAAATGTGACCACGGTACACTACACTTTATTTAGTCCACTTTAGACATTCTACTAAGTAACTTTGCAACTAATTCTCATTAATTTGCAACTACATGTCTACTAACTCTCTTAGAGTGGACAGTTAGGTTAGGTTTAGGGTTAATAGAATAAGTTGAGATATACTTGCAAAGTTTCTTATAGTCAGTATGTTGTGGACCCATCAAAATAAAGTGTTAGAAGATATTAAGCAGACAGTTTACTAATACTCCAATGACTGCTAGTTGGCATGTAGATGCATGTTACTGTTAGTAGAATGTCTAAAGTGGATGATCAAAATCAAGTGTTACCATAGACAACAATACATTGTATGGGTCAAAATTATCAATTTTTCTTTCATGCCAAAAATCATTAGGATATTGAGTAAAGATCATGTTCCATGAAGATATTTTGTAAATGTCCTACCGTAAATATATCAAAACTTAATTTTTGATTAGTAATATGCATTGCTAAGAACTTAATTTAAACAACTTTAAAGATGATTTTCTCAATATTTAGATTTTTTTGGCACCCTCAGATTCCAGATTTTCCAATATTGTCTTATCCTAACAAACCATACTTCAATGGAAAGCTTATTTATTCAGCTGTCAGATGATGTATACATCTCAATATCAAAGCAAATTGACCCTTATGACTGGTTTTGTGGTCCAGGGTCACAAATTATTAGAAGTTAGTAGAGATTTGTAGACTTACCCCAAAGCACTGTTCACAGCTCGTCTGGCCGTTTCATTAATAGAAACTACAGTCTTGTAAGATGGAGCAGCAGCAGAGGATGTGTGTCAGTCTACAGCTGCAACAATCTGAATCATATCTTGAAACTACTTCCTCTTTATGTGACTTCAGAATTTTCTCAAGACTCGACGTGCGTTTGAAGCCTAGACAACATACATGATCGCTGTCCTGAAACCACAGACCAACCACAAAGTGTTCATTACCTTTTATTTCAACAAAGTCATTCTTAGCAAATACTAGAGCTCTAAAAGATAAATTACTTATGTCGTAATAATTTCCCAGATTTGTAAAAGTTATATGAAACTAAATGAAAATACAATGAGTGAATAAAACAACAGATTAGAATTGAATGTTAGAGTAAAGGATTATAGAAGAAAAATGTGATATCAGTTTATTCAAGATTTCATTGGAAGAAAATATAACAAGCATTTTGTATGGATTCACAAAAACAATATTTAAAATAATTACATCTTTCAGATGTTTATCTCGTACCTTATACAGCTTAAATAATTCGCCAAGAGACAAGAATAAAATCCATTATGAGTTCATGAACACGCATCAAATTTAATAGTTTTTATTATAATGGTTTGTGTTCCTTTTATTTAATGGTTTTATTTTTTTAATGAGGTTAGTGTGAATTTACCTTCCCTTCAGGCAGTGCAAAAAAATAAAAAGTACATAAATATGTAAATAATGCAAAAACAATTGCTATTTATTAAATCAACCTAGCCAGCAATTTAAAGCACAGTTAGTAATTCAATTAAATATGAAAATATGATGGCTGTTGTGTCTTAGAAAGCTGTCCAATCCACGATTCTCAGCCAAGTACTGGGGAAATCAAAACTAAAGTCATCTGTGTGCCAAAAACAAACAGAAACATTAAGCTTTTCCCTTTCATGCCTGTCCCTGAAGTAATAAAGCCATTTATTCTTAATCTTCATTAGTACCAAACCACATACAAACTAATGCTTATATTATTGCATCTCATATCATGCAGCAAAAGTTCCTTGTTTGACAGCAAAATAGTTCATTCATAATTCATATTCATAAGTAATGGTGATAAATATTAATGTTTATGACACATTAACATCTATCCACATTAATAGGCTTGTAGTATTATTTTGCAAATGGCCTAATGCATGCACCCTTGCATTAATGGTGTTACGCACCAACTCTTCGTGCATCGGAAGGCAGGTTTCACATCGTTCATCTACAGGCCCCTGATGTTTCATTGCACCATAGCAATGCACAGACAACGTCCAAAGCCATGTGAGTAAATTCCTCTGGATTTGCTGCAGCGCTTCTGGCAGTCCGAGAGCTGAGCCCATGTGTTCGCTCAAGCACGTGTGTTAGAAATCGGGCCCTTTGCTGTAGCGCTCATCCCTGAGGTTATAGGATTGGTAGCAGATGGACATGTCGCACACGCCAGCCGGCCCTGGAAAACCTTGCTTCCCCGGGATGCCCGGAGCCCCGGATTTACCCGGGATTCCCGGAGGACCCGGAATACCAATGCCATCACTGCCGCGAGGACCCTGGATCCCTGTTGGTGTTGAGGGAACACACAATCTGACAGTTACACAAGATTCCTCCCCAATCGCTGCATATACGTTTGTGCCATAGGCGTTTACATCTGTCAAACCACAGATCAGACATTACATTAACCCTTACAATGCGTTCAAAATCTGTATACTATTTTCTCATTTGAAGTCTGTTTGGACCAGAAGAATCATTATTTTATAAAACAGTTATAATGTAATATTTAAGTATTTAATTTCTGTTCTGATATCGTAACTTCTTATTAATGAGTGAATGTGGGGGAGGGAAAAATCAGTTTTGAATGTTACCATGTTATTACTTCATTTATTTAATTACAAAAAAAAAAGAGAAATTCTTTTGAAATTTCAAATTACATATGAACCAAAAAAAAACAAAAAAAAAAATGGTGTGTGTGTGTATATATATATATATATATATATATACTGTATATACAGTATATCACATTAGATATATGTTATATCAGTATTGGAATATATGGAATTTAATTAAGTTCCTTTGCATTTCTGACTTATAATTGCACACAAACTGTTCAAATTTATAAAACCTACAAATGCATTTCTTACCAAAAATAAATAAATAAATAAATATATAAATAAATAAATAAATAAAAATGTCACGCTACAATGGTTCAACAAAAAATATATTCATGTTAAACAACAAAATTCAGTCCAAAAATTGTGTGAGATATGGGGAATAAACATATTATCAAAAAAAATGTTTTAACACTAATTTACTTTATAAATACTTTTACAGAAAGTATTTTTGACACATTATGGTACCCCATAAATATCTGGGTCGGACCCGAACACAAAAGGTTTTTTTTTTTTTTTTTGGTTTTTTTAAGGGGTTTTTTTTTTTTTTTTTTTGTAAAAAGTTATAAA
>NW_015542416.1:643617-644452 GCF_001515605.1 Sinocyclocheilus anshuiensis | reverse complement strand
TCTTGTAAAAAATAAAATAAAAATAAAAATCTGAAAAGGGTAGTTTCATTCCCTTACTAAAAACTATGTTTTATTATGTATCTCTTTTGGATCAAAACGGACCTGAATGTGTTATGAGGATTAATAATATAGTAATGTCATTGTACCTGTGTCTCCAGGAGGCCCTGGGTATCCTGGTCTGCTCTGTGCTTTATTGCCCTTAAATCCCTGAGGGCCTGTGTCCCCTACAAGAGTGCCAAGCATGTTATGCAATTACAATACAAACCCAAAGCCAAATCCATTTACATAATCTGGAAGTGTTACAGCCAGACGCCTCTGTTACCTTTGACTCCTGGAGGTCCTTGGATGCCCGGAGGCCCCGGGTAGCCCTGAGCGCCGTGTCTGCCGGGATAGCCCTGGGGCCCGCTGGACCCTTTAGGCCCTGGAACTCCAGGGGGTCCCGGGGGTCCTTTAACGGTCTCACAGGGTTCACAGCGCTGAGGGCTCATTGTCTGCAGTAGCTGTGGCAGCTGATCTGATAGAGAGGCATTACAGTAGAGATTACTGAACACCGACGGATGCGCAAGGGGGCATATGATGAGAAATCAAAATTTCCTTGACCCTCACTGTTCAACATTCACCCAATCTATTTTCATATGCATCTTACTGCACTATAAGTGATTCATCCATGCATTTAAATGCAATCAAAATTTTAATCCAAATCTCAATCTTCTGGTGAAACAACAGACTCTCTGGGAGTTCTCCAAGCATGCATTTAGATCTTCCTCCATCCAGTCAATGACCGGTAGACAGAACAACACCCTACTTTTTTTTTTTTTTTTTTTTTTTTAATCCA
>NW_015542416.1:633025-643388 GCF_001515605.1 Sinocyclocheilus anshuiensis | reverse complement strand
AGAACAACCCCCTTCTTTTTTTTTTTTTTTTTTTTGCTAATCCATTTCTCTCTTATACATCATAATGTGGAAGAAAGAGTCTATCACTAATTATGTTGCATCAGTGCTTAATGTTTGGCATCAAATTCATGAATATACCACTGCATTTACATATCAATGATGCAATGCCAAAACATGTCCAGTTTAATTCTAAGAGTTGGAAAAGGGAAGGAACTGGTCATAAGGAAACTCATGAGACTGTATTGTGGCAAAAAAAGAAATGTGACTAATATTGCTGTGTTCCAGGAGTCAAGTGAAGTAAAAATAAATACAAAGTGGTGGACAAAGCAACGTAAAAGTTGGTAGTAAAATATAATTTAGTCAATATTGAAACATAAATAAAAATTAGTTCACTGAATGTTTATATATATATATATATATGGTATGTATTTTTGAATCCAGGTCATTTTAAAAATGTTCCTGTGCAACACTTTTGCAAAATCATATTTTGTTGCTTCCTGCAGATTTTGCCACAAAGTGAAACGTCCAGTGAGTGTTGCTAAAAACACGTTTTGTTTTATCCAAAACAGATAAAAGTGAATCTGGTAATGTTTTATTGTGTTGGTCATTGTATGTGTGGCAGCAGTTTGAAAAAGTTTACGTCTAGTGCGTGTCGCTAAAAGGTTATTGTTCAGTCACATTTGAAAATAGCATAAAACCTATGCTAAACCTAACCCATAGCGTTAACTAAAGCCAACATGAGATAAAATCATTTAAAGCTTGATAAAAGTTTTTGAGCTGTTTTATCACGACTCATGGTGATATTTCATGGGACACACCAGCGTAATGCGCGCTACCGAGCAAGTTTACTCTGTTAGAAAAGCTAAACATTTGGAGCTGGTTATGTGATGCAAACATCAAAATGTTTTAGTTTACAAACTGTGCACTATGGTACAAGAGTTTTGAGCTCATAACATAGTACTGGGCAAGAAACTGCGTGAAAACAAGCCTTTATTAATTGATAATCTGCCCCATAATCAAAATGTGTGTGAAAAGGAATCAAGGTTATTGGTGTTGTACTGTCACTAGTGTCCCTTTCACGTGGAAACTAGAGTTAATTGTATGTTTAGGTAAATTTTTGGGGTTTTGCACAAACAGAGGCCTGTTTTCTCAATAAGTATGTTGGTATTTTTCTTTTAATTATCATCAGTGACATCAAGGCTATAACATGGTTGCTTATCGAGAAACACGTGATTGGAATTGACCATTGACTCCATTGGAGAGGTTGTCATCTCCTCATGATAAAAAAATAAATAATCTCTGGAGTTGCTGTCAAAGTACAGTAGAGCATTTCAGATCAGTCAGTTTTAGGTCTCTGTGATGGTTAGGCCACATGTAGACAATATGCTGCGAGGCAGCTCACTAGATTTATAAATGGACCACTGGGAAAAAAAGTAAAATGCTAACAGAATGTATGACATGACCCCTTTAATTCAAAGCAAACTGTAAAAACTCTGATAGCTCAGCAAGTTTCCGTAACAAAAGCTCCTTTCTAGTGAACTTTGCTTTTATCTAACAGCTTTAATTGGACGCTGCATGCTATTCTCGGCTCTTTACGTATCAGGCTTGATCGTATTAAAAAAGGGAAAAGGAAAAGCTCCTTGGGCTCTTTGTTCTCGAGAGAATAATGACCTTGACCAAGGTCGGATACTCACTTCTCAAAATGTCCCCACAGAGTTTTATTAAGTGCTCCTCCGAGGGAGGCTTACCCTGAAACACATATTGAGTCACTCATTAGATGGCGTCGCTACATGAAAAACACATACAGCTTTCAAAGAAGTTAAAGGCTTGACAGATAACAAAGGAAGAAGCATAAGAAAGGAACTCAATTACACAGTCTTGACCTAAGGCCTTGTGGTTTCTTTCATGAATCAGCTGAAATGATGCGTCCTGACATTGCCCCAGCCCATGCCGTACTTCGTTTATGACGTGTTTATTTCTTGTGAAAGGAAAGACCTGGTGGCTATAACAAAAATGTGAATTGCTATCGTGTAGTTGTGAGAAATGTAAGAATACTCACAGGCTTCCCTGGAAAGCCCGGAGCGCCGGGAAGCCCTGGCAAACCGTCCTGACCGGGGAATCCACGCAGCCCGACTACACCCGTGTGTCCCACGTCTCCCTTCTGTCCGTCACGACCTTTGACCCCGCTCTCACCCAGCGTGCCTTTCTAGTAGATTCCAAACAGCACACTTAAAGCCTACTGCATGCTTGCATTTATATTCCCCATGCAAGTGAGACACAATTAATGAAATTAAAATAATGATGTGGCCTTGCATGATTACTGAATTGTGAAAAGGTGGCGTATTAAACGAACGTATCATTAAAATGCATTGTGTGCTGCTCTGTTCATACTCCAAGCATGCTTACTCTAAATGTGGTTTGCTTATGCATGCTTACATGGTTTGTGAATGCATTTGCATATTTTTTTTCTGAAATGTTACAGAAATATAATATATTAACTATCAATCAATCTATCTATAATATACAGTTTTTAGTATAGTATTTAATAATATTTAGAATTTGTCTTTATTTTTATATTTTCATTTTTTTTACACGATTTTGTCATATATATATATATATATATATATTTTTTTTTTTTAGTACTCAAACTTACATTTTCAGTTAGTTGCCAAGGCAGCTTTTGTCATTTTCATTAAAAATTTTAAAGCGTTTCATCTGATAACATGCCACCATATTCAAATAGACTGAAAAATAAATTAGATTTGAATGCTTGTTGTTGAGCAGCAGTATGAAATGTTAAATGTTTTTCACATCAAAGATTAAATCACAAATCAAAATATTTGTCAAAATAATCACAATATGACATTCTGAACAAACCGCGCAGCTCTAGAGTGGAGCAAACATACAGTACAGAAATATTTAATAAACATGTTCAATTTCTCTGGAGAAACAATACATTCTTTTAAAGGAAGCGACTGATTTGCATATGTCTGCTACTGATTTGCCCGCGAACACAAAATAATAAATATACATAGGAAATTTCTTCTAGTTTACAGGGCAACCAGTTTGCCGGTTTGCTCTGACAGCACGCTGAAACCAGCTTAGTATAACTGTCAAGCTGTCAAATGTAAACACTTTGTGGACGACATGCTTCAAAGCGCTCAGAAGTGCTCTGCCGTCGCATGTTCCTTCCTTCAGGAGGCGGAGATGCTCTTGTTTCTTGTGTAAATAGCAGGAATGGTTTAAATGTGAGTGATTCTACGCACCTCTCCTTTGCTGCCTCTGGGTCCCACTTCACCCTGGTTCAGGAGGAATGAGAAAGAGAAAACTTTTTATGATAAAATCAGAGAGAGAGATAGAGAAAATCTGTTATTAAACACACAGACAGGCTCAATATTCACAGCGGCGAACAGAAGAAAAGCTCTTCAAAGCCACAGACAGGGAAACCCTGAAGACTGAATCACGTAAAGACACGTCAACAGAAGCTGGACATATCACTGTCGGCACATCGGACGGTTCAGACTACGATAATGTGTACGAGTTCACACAGGCAAGCACTTGAGGGTGTTTCTAATAACAAGCTACTTTTTTCAACAAGTAGAAGGCAAAGTGTTATAAAACTCTAATGATTTTAGTCACATTTTATTGTGTATGCAATTTTTGTGCCAGATAGATACTACTCTGATTGTAGATGTAAGCTACAAAAACAGTTATATATTCAAAAAGATATTCATTCCTCTATGTCTTTGCCCATATGGAAATGTAATATATTGGCCAAGAGAAATATTGCCATAAATGTTACCTATAAGGCATATAGCTTTTACATGTATATTCTCTGGGTAGATGAAAATATAAGTTTGTAACACACACACATATACACACACACACACTCACACTCACACACACACACACACACACACACACATATACACACACACACACTCACTCACACACACTCACACACACACACACACACACACACTCACACTCACATACACACACACACACACACACACACAGTATATACAGTGTATATACTGTATATATATATAGTCACATTTGTATGATGCTTTTCATATGGCATTATATGTAGCAACTATACATGTCAACAGTGTATATTGTATTTATACTTTATCAAAACAACATAAACTATGTGTTTATATATGTTTTTGCAATAAATTACATTGTTATATAACAATTGATATTATATAAGTAAATATAAAACATATTTATTTACATATGTACATAGCTATACATTTTTTGTGTGGGTTAGGTATATATGTTAATATTGTTCCCATGCATTTCTAATAGGTTTCATGTATGTTTTTACTTCAAAGCGCTGTTTTGATTCTGTATGTTGTCATTTCTACTCTTGACACAAAGTTACTACATACAGTGTTATATTTGTGATGTTGATGAATGCTGCTTGCAAGTATACATGGACCCATGACTTTATTCCATCGAAAGATTGCTCAAGCGTGACTGACAAAGACGCACATTATATATATACAGTATTAATTAACCTGAAATGATGAGTCTGTCTTCCTAAAATTATGTAATTATGTAAATGTTGCAATTTGAAATTCAGTTCACTGAATTTCTCTTCCTGTAATTCAAACTCTCCTGATTTACTTCCCTGCTTAAATTCTGAATGCTATGCATTGGCTTTTTCTCCTCACAGCCCTGCTAACCCTGTAGATGTTGAGGTGGGTGCTATAAGGAGATGCGCACCCTGCTGGATGAGAGGAGTTTGCACACTTACTGGAAAGCCAGGCAATCCAGCGAAGCCTTTGCTGCCTTTTTCACCCTGTGAATGGCAGGAGGTCTGTGTTAGCAGGGGTCTCAAACTCTGAAAGGTTATCATTAGCATTTAATAACAGCAGGTGGCTCCCTATAACCTTTAGAAGACGGTGTCACATCCGTGTAACCGAGAGACACTGAGCCAACTACACTTAGAGTGGTGCACCCTACTGAGACTGCTAGTTAAACTACACAAACCACACTGTGGATGTTGATCTTGTAGTGTAAGCATGAGAAAATTAACTAGAAATTAATCATTATAATAATTAGTATTTCTATGATTTAGTAACCATGTTTTCATTGACCCATATGGCATTTTTTTTTCCATGACCAAATTATATTTCAAAATATACGCTAAATATATGATGTAAAGCGTGAAACTCAATGAAATATATATTTGAAAATTGAAAATATTCAGTTTCAGGTGCAAGAAAATACATTTCTAATCTTACAGTAACCTACATTAAGGCTAAATGTAAATGTGGATAGAATAGCCTACTAGAGACCGAACATAGATTTATATTATATATATATATATATATATAGCTTTCATTGAATTGCTGCACACCCAACGCGCATATTTAAAAAAGGCCAATGTATTTTAACAAATATATGTATTTATTTATTTATTTATTTATATTTAAAGTATATTTATTATTAGAATTTCAAAAATCATGTTTTCCAAACAGGTTTCCCAAACACTCCCCCCGTCTGCCGTTGGTCAGTGATATGAGCCATGAACTTCCAAAAAAATGACACAAATCACTTTGAAGAGTGATGAAGTTAACCTGTTCCACTAATTTCACACTACGGCTATCATCTAGGTTCGAGTTATATTTGAGATCAGAGACGAATCTGAATTTGTGTTGACGCCAAATGCAAACCTCTGATGAATCACAGACTTATTATAGTATTAGTCAAAAGTGTTTTTAAAGTGTGAAGGAAATGACTGGGGATCCACCTGAATGCCTCTGGGTCCGAGTTCTCCTCTCTCTCCCTGAAAATAAAAGAGAAACACAGACTTATTTCCAATTCTGCACAGCAGGAGAACCCTGTTCTTCAGCATATCAGTCAAAAATTACATTTAATGAGCTGAAAAGCCAGTATATCAGGCATATCTTCCACACAAGCAGTCATTTAGCTGATGCTTTATCCAAATGACAATAGATTTATGGCAGCGTCGGCACATCTCTACACATCTTAATACTGCATTTATAGTATGAATATGCATATATAGCCTACATAAAGCATACTGCCACTGTGTGCAGTGTGTTCAACCTCAAGACATCCACATCTCCGCTGGAAACTCAAGGTGTTTCAGAAGATGAGAGCTGGTTTCTAGCTGAACTGGTTTAGGCTCGGCAGGCTGGTAGACCATCTCGCATCTATACGACCTTAATGTGGTTTCACAGCATGTTGCATTAGAGGATTGTAATCCTTTATCGAGATCAAACCTTTCAGGTGCTTAATTATTCACCTGACAAACACTATTATCCAGAGTGACATTTTATCAGCATGTGTGTCCCTGGGAATCAAATCCTTGCTGACCTTGCTGTCACTAAAGCCATGGATAACTTCATTTCTGCATTGGGTTGTATAGTACTATTGTTTATGGTCAGTATGATTTTTATTTTTTATTTTTCTAAATACTTTTATTTAGATGGGATGCATTAAATTCATTGAAAGTGATATTACACTGTAACAAAAGATTTATATTTCTAATAAATGCTGTTCTTTTGAACGTCAAAGAATCCCTAATCTTTATATTTTTAAACAGTTTATATATTAAGTCCCATTTATTTGCATATGCAAATTAATTAATTAATTAATATACATGGCCATTCAAAGCTTTGGAGGTCAGAGAAATTAATACGCTTATTGATCAAGGATGCATTAAATTGATCAAACAGACAGTAAAGACATTTATAATGTTACAAAATATTCTATTTCAAATAAATGCTGTTCTTTTGAACTTTCTATTCATCTGTGAATCCTGAAAAATAAAATGCATCACAGTTTCCACAAAAATATCGTGCAGCACAACTGTTTTCAACATTGATAATAATCAGAAATGTTTCTTGAGCAGCAAATCAGCATATTAGAATGATTTCTGAAGATCATGTGACACTGAAGACTGGAGAAATGATGCTGAAAATACAGCTGCGCATCACAGAAATACATTACAGTTTAACAGAGATTCACACAGAAAACAGCAGTTTTACATTGTAATAATATTTCACAATTTTTACTGTATTTTTGATCAAATAAATGCAGCCTTGGTGAGCAGAAGAGACTCATTCTGAAACATTAAACATTAAAAAATGACTCGTGCATGCTGGTGTTTAATGGTGTTTAATGGGATGGCAGCATTACCTTGTGTCCTTTAAATCCAGGAGGGCCCATGGCTCCCTGAAGGCCTGGAAATCCCAGCTCGCCCCGCTCGCCCTGAGAGATTCACAAACCCACTGAGAATAAACTCTTCACCTCACTCATCCAGAGAGCTCTGAATGCAAACCTCACAACTGAGTGACTTAATGCACAAAATCTAAGCTACAAAAGATGAGGCTCTTACCTTTTGACCTGCGGCTCCAGGAGTACCTGCGTCTCCCTTTTCTCCTGCGTTACCCTAAACACACACAGCAGTGAGTAAACGTCTACAAACACACATCTGACACACGCATATATAACTCCTCCATTATAACGTGGCTAGAAGAAGCCATTTATTTCCATAGACTGATAAAAGACTATTAATCACTTGAAATATTAAATGAAATGCTGTTACAAAACCGGCAACCTAAATGATTTTGTTCAGCGTACTTCTATAATCCATTTGATAAGGGCACAATAAATGTAATCTCAGCACGGCTATTCCCACCTGATTCAAGTCAAGGTATTAGCATAATTGCTAAAGGTGATGTTTGGAGCAGACCAACCTTGGGGCCATGGAGTCCGTCTGCTCCGGGGGGCCCCGAAGGCCCCGGCGTGCCCTGAAGGATTTAATCAGACAGGATTCAGAGTTAAACTGAAGCGCCGAACGCTGATAACACACAGCGGCACGCTCGGCGGACTGCAAATAAACCTTCAGCACAACTCCAGAAGACTCTTACTTGACCAAAATAGGAAATGAACTCACTTAAATTAAAAGAAATGGCATAAATGAATGGAAATGGAAATTATGATGTGCAAAACAGATTCTAACGCACAGGGTTTCTGCAGGTCATAAAAAGTCACATTTTCACAAATTAAGGTCTTAAATCAGAGCAGAAAGTCTTAAATTCATGGCATTAAATTTTGCATGCACTGCAAATGAATTAATTAAATGTGTCTTGTTTTCCAGTACAAACATCTAAACATCCCTAAATCAAGATACATTTACTGGAGATGCCAAACGAAGACATGAAGTATTGTTTACTAACAAAATGAAGTGAGTTTATGCTTAAATTAAGAACAAATATCTGTCAAAACTCGGTTTCCCTTTGAAATAAGTTAATATTTCTGAGCCTATTGACAGATATGTTCATGTTTTAATCATGAACATTTTATGTCATTTTGCTTCTCCAGTAAACATATCTTGAGTTAAATATATTTAGACGTTTGCACTGGAAGACAAGAAAAAAATACCGAGGCAGATATTCACGTTTTGCCTTGTGAAAGCATTGCATTTTGCAAAGTAAATTTGGGTGACACTTAAAGCCTTTATGTGTAATGCATTATAAAGGTTTTCATAATGTACTTTGCGATGCATTACATCTTTTTATAAATAATTGTAAACAAAGTTAAAATGCAGTATAATATTTGAAGGTTTGTTTGTCATGTTACAATTTCTAAAGATGCAACAATGAATAGATACGTATCACTATGATGTATTATAACTGCAGTTACAATTATTCATGAGATCATTCAGTGCATTATAAGTTGCATATATAGGCATAATTAATGCATTATATTTAAATGCTTTAGGTAAAGTGTTACTAATATTTTTGTTCTTGTTTTAATCATTAACTCGCTTAATTCTGATATATTTCTCTTATTTTATGTCATTTATTTTTTTCTTAAGTAAATATATCCTGATTTAAGAATCTTTAGAACTGGAAAACAAGACAAAAATACTGAGGAAGAAGAGTTTTTGCAGTGCGATGAGAAGGCACAGTAAAAGTTAGTTATTTCATTAATTTATTTATTGTTTGTAAAATAAATGTAAAAAGCAATGGAAGATGGAAGTTTTATTTTTAGATTATATGAAGCATTGAATTCAAATGTCTTGTATTAGCAGAGACCATACTGACGTATTCTGTTCTATATATATACGTTCCTTACATTTTCTTGTCTTAAATGTTCCCTCAAAAGCCCTAAACACAGAGGCGCATCAGATGTGATCCAGCACTAGGTGGCAGCAGCGTTTGCTCGGACTCAGCCGAATGTTCAGAGGTCACCCTAGCATTGTTTACTCTGTTACTCAGTCCCAGACTGATCGCTGGTTAGCGTTTGACCCCTGTCCAGATTGCTCTTTTCGCTCTCTGGCTGCGGCTGCTGATCTGATGAGCAGCTCTACAGCTGCCTGGGCCTCCATCCAATCCAGTTTCTCTGAAGTGTCTTATTTTATCGGGTCAGCTGACACAATGAGGGGGTAAAAAGGTGAAGCTGATATTCCAGCGGGACGTTTACTCACCGGAGCTCCTCTTGGCCCCGCTGATCCTTTCTGTCCCGGTGCTCCTCTCGCACCCTAAACTCCAGCAAATACAGGATCGATAGCATGGGTTTGTCATGCGCCGTGTTACAATTCAAGATGCAGAGACTGTATTTGCTTTAAAGGCAGGTAGTTACTGTCATACAGCTGCAGCCATTGTGCAGTATAGGTACAGCCTTGAAATATATCTAATCATTTTTAATCTCATTTATTTTACATTGACAAAATGTGGTTGGACATGAGTGAATTTCACAAAGAACATGTCCAGGTCACATTTCATTGCAAAATCAACAGGGAAACTGAAAGAAAATAATTAAATAATATTTTGCATGAAATAAATATATTTTGGTGCCATTTATGTTTTGCTGGGACATAAGTAAATTTAAATAAATAAATACATGAATATTTATTAATTTAATATTCATTATGCATTCCATGTATATACATTTACTAGATCATTTAACAGAGCATATATTTATGAAAGTTTTTTTAATAAAATAAATTCAAATAAAATAAATAAATACATATTCAAAAAAAACTGTTTTTGCTTTTATTGTATTGTATTGTATTTTATTTTAATTTTTATTTATTTTATTTTGTATCTTTTTTGGAAATTATTCCACATGTGACCACTTGCCTTAACCTGACAGTTATAAGCATGCTAGTTTAAATAAATAAATAAATATTCATTCATATTATTATTGTTGTTATTGTTATCCAAATGCAATATGTGTACATTATATACATTTATATACAATACATTTCTTTAAAAAAATCTATTATAAAAAATGTAATAAAAAGGTGAAATTCAAATACCAAGTAATTGGCAAACACATATTCTCTCTCTCTCTCTCTCTCTGTGTGTGTGTGTGTGTA
>NW_015542416.1:628826-632504 GCF_001515605.1 Sinocyclocheilus anshuiensis | reverse complement strand
TGTGTGTGTGTGTGTGTGTGTGTGTGTGTGTGTGTGTGTGTGTGTGTACCTGCGATCCGCTCGCTCCTTCCTCTCCAGGAGGTCCTCTGATTCCCTGTAAAGCACACATCAGCCGTGGTTCAGTTTCGAGCGCTCTGCTGGACAGGACAAGCGGAGCTAATGACCTTGTATTTGGAACAGATCTGGGATCAAGGCCTTGCTGTAATTCCATCATTCATCATGTTCTTCTTCTGCAGTTACTGTTATTACAGCATTACCAGGATGCCACTCAATTAATCTACACTCTGGCAAAGCTATTGCTCAAATAGGAGCCTGCCAAGAAAAAGGACACAATTTCACACATTTCCACTGTCTGTTTTTCTAGCCTGCTAAATTACTTTAATTGAGCTCCATTAAAAACTTCCTCCATCCATCTGCTTCCGCTGAGGCTCCAGTAAGAGGCAGCGATGAACCTCATGTGACGGAAGAACATTAAGCACATTTAAAAAAGCAAAAACCGCTCTGTTAGCACCATTTCCCTCAAAAATCTGACTGCAGAATGTCCTGCTCTTTCTTAAAGATTTAACATCAAGTCTCCTGGAGTTTTTACCCTGATAACTTTTACTCCGCTACTCCAAGACACTTCCTAATACCACACAAACCTCAAAATATATCATATTTCATCATACTTTATGAATTTTCATTACATGATAAATTATTATTAGTCATAGTAATAGTATTGTTTATATACATTTATTTATCAGACAACTAGTACTACAGTAATGAGTAATGACTATGCTGGTGCTTGAATTTTTATTATTATCATTATTATTATTATTACTATTATTATTATTATTATTTCAAATATATATATATACATATATATACCTTTATTATTTATTTATTTATTTATGTATCAAAAATACTACTACAGTAATGTGAATCACCACTGAAATTAATATAAATTACCTAAAAAGTACCAAAATATCTCATACTTAAAATGTAAGATGCTGTTACTTTTAAATATTTATTATTATTATTATTATTATTATTATTATTGCAAAACATATTATTTATATACCTTTACTATTTAAATATATATATAGAGAGAGAGAGAGAGAGAGAGAGAGAGAGAATCTAATGAAAATAATCAGAATTAGCCAAAAAAATAAATAAATTCAATAAATAAACAGGGCACTTTTAACACAATACCTCCAAAAACATAAAAATACCTAATATTTTACATTAAAGTTTTTTTTTTATTATTATTATAACCAAAATGAAAACTGAAACATTTCAATTACTGCATCAGCTGTTTGGAAATAATGCTACATTACTCCTTTTTGTGCATTTGTCCATTGAAAATGTAAATATCCTAACAGATGAGTGACGGTAAAACCTAAAACGTACCACTATTTTCTCCAAAAATGAAATGCGAGAAGCAAGCACCCTCTTCCTTCCTGCCACAGACAGAATAATAGCTTCCTGCAGCCGTCTGATGCCCTGATGAAGAGCTGCAAACACACTGACGTCTGACTTTCACTGGAAAACACTGGCATTACAGCAGCTTGACCTCACTCTGATCTCTCAGCACCTGCCTGAGTGTTTGCATTCAAGAAATCAATCTTCTGTTGTATCTCCAGAACCCTGAATCACAACTAGACTCCGTCCGCAGCTTAGCCAAGCACCTAAAACAGAGACGCATGCAGGAGTGTGCAAGAAACATTAAGGTCTGCGTTTGAGTCCACTATCCTCAGAGATTACAGTGAAAAACAGGGGAACATCGCACAGCTTTGAAATGAATAGTGAGCGGCTCCATCGATCACGTTTCACTCAAAGGCTCTTCTTCTTTCAGAAAAACTGAATTACATCAAAAACAAGAAACTTCTGAGGCCTTCACAGGTTTAATTTGACGGCACAGAAATGTAAGAGCGGGAAGAAGAGCGAAACTGTAAAAGTAATTACATGAAAGATGAAAGGTGTCATACCTGACTCGAAAAATGAGTCAAGTGTTAATTTGTCCGGTTGAGATGTAATTATTAGTAGCGGGAAATGACTTATTACTAAATCACAGTCAGGCTTTCAAGTGCAAAGCAAAAGTGTCTAAATATTAGCCAAACCAGATCATTACTGGCAAGGAATATGTATCATTATTTAAAAACAGAAATGAGTAAAGTAAGCACATCGCAGCCATATCTGAACATGTCGAGGTCATACTGCACCTAATCAAAAGAAATTATACTTTGCATGAAGAAAATTAGGCTTTTTATTTAAAGGAAAAATATCCACTTTCTTACTAACACTAGCAAAAAGACTAACTGGAAAAAAAAAATCATACTTTAATTTATTGTTTTCACTAGCATTCACAAGTTTCGGGTCGGTAAGATTTATAAGTGTTTCTGACAAAAGACTCTTCTGCTCATCAAGGCTGCATTTATTTGATCAAAAATAGTGAAATAGTATTATAATTTTGAACAGCTGTTTTCTATGTGAATATCTGTTAAACTGTAATTTATTTCTGTGATGCGCAGCTGTAGTTTCAGCATCATTACTCCAGTCTTCAGTGTCACGACCCTGCTCCGGAGTAGGAGCTAATTTGGTTCTCGAAAAAGGCAGTCCGGTACTAAAATCGCACCCAGTTCTGGTGGTGCGAAAATGCCAAAAAGCGGGTAGTTCCACAATTAGTTCTGGTACTATGAAAAGGTTCCTGCGGTGCGAAAGGCCCTAATGTTAAAAACAGTTCCTCTTCAGGAACTCGACCTGCGTCGGATCGCATATGGATCTGGTGGAGGGAATGTAGACGGGCGCGTCCCTATGTACTTCCTTAACCACCAGATCCAGCGCCCTCTCTCGGGGTTCGGAAGCCGCGCTGCGGTACTTCCCCCCGAGGTAGAGGGCGCGACGCTCCACCGGTCTTTCTCCGAGGAGATTGATACGGAGGGCGTCGAAGAGCTTGCCAGTTGCACAAACATCAGTTACATAAACATCACGCTGCTGCTGAGGCACGGCGGCGACTGAGATCGCGGTGATCGCAAATTATCTGGTGGACGGGTTGGAGATGGCTCGTCTTAATGAAGTATTTATCTGACTATGAGAAGTTAGATATACAGGGGCACTTGGGATAAAAATAAATAAATACATTTTCTCGAGTGAGAGCATGAGTTTACCTCTCTTCCTCTGAGGAGGTTGAGGAAGTCAGCAGGGGCTGCTGGGCAGAGCAGTCCCAACCTACCGTGTTCTGGCCCTTCATTCTGGGGGCCTCACTTCTTGTACTCCGCAGAGTCTAGAGTCAGAGTGGCGCTCCCAGGCCGAAGGCTTCTAGCGGAAGGCGGTTCTGCGGACCGTCATTCTCGCTGGATAGTCTTCATCGTAAATGTCCTGACGCCTAAGGCCTAGGACTTTTTGAGGGCCAGCTCCCTCTGGGAAAGAGCGGTGTACACCACATTACACGGTGCCCGTCTCTCCTCAGTGCCCTCAGGAGATCAGTCTGCCAACCCTGCCGGTGTTCCAGGGCGCAGCGGGCTCCGGCGAGCACTTCTCTCAGTTACCGCCCGGAAACGTAGCGGTACTAAGAGGCTCGCTACCTCTACGGAGGTCTCTAGAGCAGCTAGTACGGTCGTCCCCTGCCGGTCCGCCGCTTCAGGGCACCGAGCTAGCTGCTCTAGGCGCACCAGAGGCCAGTCTCGCGAGACTGGTTCC
>NW_015542416.1:627670-628106 GCF_001515605.1 Sinocyclocheilus anshuiensis | reverse complement strand
CTTGTTTGCCAGTCAGTGGGCAGACACTCCCTAGTTACACGTTTCCTCCGTGGTGCGTTGAGGCTGAGGCCTCCGGTACGATCTCGTGTCCCCACGTGGGACCTGGCTGTGGTGCTAGAAACTCTCTGTAGGCCTCCCTTCGAGCCTATCGAGGAGACCTCTGATCGCCACCTTATTATCAAGACGATATCTTTTCTCAAGAGAGTTGGGGATCTGCAGGCCCTTTCAGTGGCCCCTTCTTATCTTGACTTTGCGCCCGGTCTGGCCAAAGCGTTCCTCTACCCTCGTGCGGGTTATGTTCCTAAAGTTCCCTCCTCTACACCGTGGCCTGTCATACTCCAGGCCTTCTGTCCTCCCTTTCAGGACCCAGACCAGCAGAAGCTTAATTGTATGTGTCCAGTGCGAGCACTGGACGCATACGTCCACAGAGATGCAC
>NW_015542416.1:625013-625449 GCF_001515605.1 Sinocyclocheilus anshuiensis | reverse complement strand
CTTGTTTGCCAGTCAGTGGGCAGACACTCCCTAGTTACACGTTTCCTCCGTGGTGCGTTGAGGCTGAGGCCTCCGGTACGATCTCGTGTCCCCACGTGGGACCTGGCTGTGGTGCTCTGTAGGCCTTGTAGGCCTCCCTTCGAGCCTATCGAGGAGACCTCTGATCGCCACCTTATTATCAAGACGCTCAAGAGAGTCAAGAGAGTTGGGGATCTGCAGGCCCTTTCAGTGGCCCCTTCTTATCTTGACTTTGCGCCCGGTCTGGCCAAAGCGTTCCTCTACCCTCGTGCGGGTTATGTTCCTAAAGTTCCCTCCTCTACACCGTGGCCTGTCATACTCCAGGCCTTCTGTCCTCCCTTTCAGGACCCAGACCAGCAGAAGCTTAATTGTATGTGTCCAGTGCGAGCACTGGACGCATACGTCCACAGAGATGCAC
>NW_015542416.1:619048-624894 GCF_001515605.1 Sinocyclocheilus anshuiensis | reverse complement strand
TGGCTCCGCCGCACATGCTTTTATAGCTTCCTGGTCATTACGTCACCCGCCCGTGACGTCTCGCCCATCTATTGGTCTGATTACACACGAGGTTCAGAGCCGGTCACACTGAAGGGCGTTCCCGAAGCATCCTCCAACGCAGCTCGAGTTCCTGAAGAGGAACGTCTCAGGTTACGTATGTAACCATGGTTCCTCGAGGGAACGAGATGCTGCGTCTCGGGGCCATACTTTCGGCATCTCTGCCAGTGCTTGCCTCATTCCTGAAGCTGATGCTGGCTCCGCCGCACATGCTTTTATAGCTTCCTGGTCATTACGTCACCCGCCCGTGACGTCTCGCCCATCTATTGGTCTGATTACACACGAGGTTCAGAGCCGGTCATGCTGAAGGGCGTTCCCGAAGCGTCCTCCGATGCAGCGTCTCGTTCCCTCGAGGAACCATGGTTACATAAGTAACCTGAGACGTTGTGCTGCACAATATTTTTGTGGAATCTGTGATGCATTTTATTATTCAGGATGCACAGATGAATAGAAAGTTCAAAAGAACAGCAGTTATATGAAATAGAAATCTACTGTAACATTATAAATGTCTGCACTGTCACTTTTGATCAATTTCAGCTTGTGAAAATGCAATTATTTTATCCTGACTGTATGTATGTATTTAACACAGATGTAGATCAAATATGAAATCCATTTTTCACTCATTTGTGTCTGTGTCTCAATCAAGGAGGCAAACAAAGCTAATGCTAATTGATTGCAGATGTAAAGCTGCACACATTTGAGGCTGTATGTGTATATGCATTTTTACAATTTCTAAAAATGCGAAAGGCTCTTGCCTGTGCTTGACTGATATTCTGACCATAGAAGTCATGTACATTGAAGTCTGTCTCAACCACACAATAAAACAATGAAATTCCAACTTTTTATATAATTCAGACTTTTCTTCCTCACAATTCTGAGAAATTGCAAGAAAAAAAATCTTACCGTATTACTTTGTTTTATATTCTGTGAAAGAGATAGAAATAAACTTTGAATTCGGAGAAAAAAAGGCAGAAGTGCAAGATTTAACCTTGCAGTACTGACAAAAAAAAATAGTTTGTGATATATAGCAATATATAAACTCAGAACTGTGAGATGTAAAGTTGGAATTGCAAGAAAAAAGACAGAATTGTGAGTTTACGTCTCGTATTCCTGACTTTTTCTAGGAAAAAAAAGTTGAGAAAATGTTGTGACAAACTCACATCTGCAAGAAAAAAGTCAGAATTCTGAGATTTAAACTTTTTTTGAGGTCAGAATTGCAAGATGTAAACTTAGAATTGCGAGAAAAACACAATTCTGAGTTTGTCTTGCATTTCAGTTTATTTCTCCAAACTCTACTTTTTAAATAATTTTTTTATTATTATGAATTATGAGAAAAAGTCAGAATTGAGAGATATAAATCTAGAATTGTGACATAAACGCAGAATTGTAAGACAAAAAAGTCGCAATTACCTTATTACCTTATTTTATATTCCATGGCAGAGGAAAAAAAAAGGAATTGTGGGATGTAAACTGGGAATTGCAAGGAAAAAAGTCAGAATTCTGTGAGTTGCACAGTTGCACTTCATTTATATATTGCAATTCAGATTTCAGAATTGTGAGAAACAAAATCCAAATTGTGAGGGGAAAAAAAGTCACAGTTAACTTTTTTTTATCCTGTTGTAGAAATGGGCTTCGATAAACAATTAAATGAGTGACAATTGCTCTTGGGAGTAGGTCCATCCACTGGCCTCAAAAAGTAAAAGGTAAAGTAAAAAACACTCCAGATTCAAAGCACTCAAAATAAAACTTTTTTTGTCTGTTTGTCATATGCACAGGATGTTTGGACGTGGCAGCACTGCAAGCAGAAACAGCTCTCTGTTATGATGGCAGGTGTAAAGCGAGAGCGATGGGAATCTCAGACATGCTGGCGCTCATCACACCCGTAGATTTGTAAATGGTGCTCTCATTTAGAGAATATACTTCCCTGTTTAGTGTTCCTTTGCTTTATGGAGCCACTGCAAAGGGATGGTCAGATTTCTGACACTGCTAATTATGAAGGAGTCCAACATTTTACAGTCAACATGTGCAGAGGAGGTTTGTTTAGATGGGATCATTGAAATCATTTTAGATGTGCATTTAGCCACACATTTAACAGATGCAGCTTATGTTAAACATTATAAAAGAAGAGGAAGAACAGCAGAAGTGACTCACTGGAACTCCCTGCAGTCCATCTGCTCCTGACAGCCCGGTGTCTCCTTTCTCTCCCTAACAAACAAACACAACACAACACAACACAAGCGTTGACCAACAGATCTCATTATTCTCAGAATCCCTTTTAAAATAAATAAGTTTAGAGACACACTCAGAATGAAGTTAATGCTCCGTTAAGGGTTTGAAGTTAAAGGAGAAGCGTATTTTCCCAGTGAAAGGAGTCTACGACAATTAAAGTGGCGTTGTGTTTGTTTTGCTGCGGAGCGCCGGCTCTCACTGGACACATAAAACACAGCCTTTCAGTGCAAAACAAGCCAGGAGTGCTGGAATAGAAACCATAACATCGACTTTTGTATGCCTTTTCTGTTTTCTTAGTTTTTAGTTTTACTAGGAAACACTACAAAGATACATAAATGCACAAACAAACACAGCTGATTTTTTTTTATTCAATTTGTATGCATGTAAAAAATATTTCAAATCAAAACATTCCAAAAAAAAGATGCATGACTTAAGCAAAACTGTGCAAGTTAATAATAAATCTTAAAATTGCATTTAGTTTCTCACCCCTTAAATTAAAAAAATAAATGTAATTCATGATATCTTGTCAGAAAACAAGTTCTACTAGGATACTCTACTATCACGCAAACACTGGGCGGAATAATTGTCTTATTTTCGTAAAATAATAATTATTTTTGTCTTATTTTTCAGGATAAAAATCAAAACTATATTCTATCCAAACATATTCTATACATTCTACTATTCTATCAAACTGTATTCTGTAGATTCTATCATATTCAATCTGATTCTATTCAATTATTCTATTAAAGAATGGAAATTTGAAACGAAATATAAGGTTATATAGGAATAAACACAAATTATATATGTTGAGGCTTTTTTTCAGAAAATCTTGAATTAAGTTTATTTTTCCTAACTCACTGGTATTTATTTATTTATTTAGAAACAGTCCTCACTAAATGTGTTAGATTAATGCTTAAAGTAAAATTATGCTAAATAAGTAATACAAATTAACTCTTATTCTTATAAGACTAAATGTCCTATCTTGGCGATGTAAATGTATCTTGTCTTAAGAATATTTAGGTATTTCTGCTGGAAACAGCACAAAATCTAGTTGCAGAAAATGCTGTTTTCCCTCTTATTTGTTGATGTGTACACTACTGTAACTCCAGCAGTGTTCAGAGACAGCAGGAGACAAGAACTGGCTGGAGTCTCATGTCACACTCGAGCGGACTTTGATCAGAGCCACAGGTGGAGAGGAGGCAGCGTCCCGCTCAAGAGCCATTGCCCTTAAGCAAAGAACAAATGTTTGCCCTCTATGAAAGCTTCAAGCACACTCACTAACACTTGGGCTTTGTGGAGCGCTTTGAAAGGCTGGGAGAAACAGAAACTAAGAGTTGTTTTTTTGTTGTTGTTGTAGAAGAGCTTGGCCTTCCAGGACACATAAAACATCTAAGCAAGCAAAGCTTTCATTAGAAGAGCAGCGACTCTGTTAGAGAAAACATAAATGTGGATTGCGGCGGCCTGTGGAGCTGGACCCAATAACTACTCTGACTCTGGCCTGACATCTGTAGGTGTGTTTGGCTACATAAAACATGTTCTATGGTGAGCAAACGCTCAAAGCGTGCAGTTTGTGGAAAAGATGTCTCAGATATAAAAGTAAACACAGTCCGTCCCACTCATGTATGTCCAGTTTTAACACATGCAGAATGTCTAGACGACAAAATGTAAAATTGAAAAAACTGTCAAGCATGTATGTATAAATGTTGCCGTTCTGTTATTGATGTATCATGCATGTCAGGCCCAGGCTTGTTGTAACGTTTCCGCAAAATGATATTACGTTCCTTATTGCACATTTTGCAACATTTTCCAAATTAAATGTCCAGTGAGTGGGGCTAAAAGTGCATTCATTTTTATTGGAAACAGGTGAACATGAATTTGGCAATGTTTTATTACGTTTTATTGCTTCACATTCCAAGTGTAACGTTGTACCGGGTGCGCTCCCGAGCAAGTTTACTAAATCAGAAAAGACGAACATATGGAGCTGGTTATGGGATACAAACATCAAAATGTATTAGTTTACAAATCATGCACTACGGTAAAAGTGTTTTGCGCATAACATAGCATTGTGCAGGGAACTACACAAAAATAAGGCTCTATTAATCAATCATATGTAATTATAATTGGTGTAAAAAGAAATATAAGTGGTTGGTGTTTTACTATGTTGAAATGTCTGCAAACGGTCTGGTCTCACTCTTATGTAGGTATTATTATGTAACATTTACAGGTACAAAACATACATTTTTTTATATGCTTTGATTGATGCTGAAACACAATTTGGATGTATTTTTAAAAATCTAAAAGTAAACATTATGTATGAACTGAAAAACGTCAAATATTTATGACTCGTTTGTATTATAAAGATATTTGTATAGATGCATTTTATACATTTTATGATTTTGGTTTTTAGATCCAAAGCCAAACATAGATACTTTATAGAAAAAAATAAAGAAAAGAATGTAATGTAAGAAATTAAGAAAAAATTTAAGTTCAATAAATTAGCATAAAATATCATTTCAGTAACATTATAACATTAAAAATATATTTTTACTGGTTTGGTGCAGCAAACACCACTAATAATGTGCAAAATACTAAGTACACAACTGCAAAATCTACTGTAAAAAAAACAGAATGAGTATGAATTAAAATACTGTATGAGCTTCACACTGATGTGATATTTGTGCAGTATTACAGTTTCCCATAAGTCCACCCACAGGAATCACGTCTGCATCACATAACCTGATGTTCATCCACCTTGGAAAGTATAGTCCCACCTCAAAATTAAGATTTAGACTGAATTACAGGCTTAAAAAACAAACGTTTCACTGAAGAACAAGCTTCACATTTGCTCTTAAACCCTCTGGCCTTATAATGTACTCCTGTAAACATGTTTTCTGTTCTTCAACAGAAGGACTGGGCTGCACAAAATGATGTGTAGGATAATAAATACTGACAGTATATGCTATAAATATCGTCCATAAGCATAGACAAGACAAACATATCCTAAAACAAATTTTCCACCTCAGTAATTGGTAAATCACCGTTGGACAAAGGCTGTTTCTCTACTTTTTAAGGAATCCTGTTTGTTTATTTGGTCCTTTTGCTAAAGTCTTTGGCCAACACTGCAGTCGGTGGTTTGGACATCAGGGTCCTTTCAAGCCTTCCGCTTGTCTGTGACTTTTAATTGAAAAGATTCATTTATTTGGAGAACATATTAGAGAATATTAACTTTGGTAAAAGTATTTCATAACATTATTCATCAAAAGAACCACTGTGAAACTTCTGCAAGAGGTTTATCAATGATGAGGAGATACAGAAACTTTCCAAACTCACTTTAATCTGAATCAGGTCCCAACAAAAAATATCAGAACAGACCTGTGACACACACACACACTCACACTCACACTCACACTCACACACTCACAAACTCACACACACACACACACACACACACAAACACACTCACACACTCACACACTCACACACTCACTCACACACTCACACACTCACACTCGCACTCACACACTCACACACTCACACTC
>NW_015542416.1:618386-618739 GCF_001515605.1 Sinocyclocheilus anshuiensis | reverse complement strand
TAGCAAATGGCTGCAATATAACAAAGAGTGAAAAATTTAAGGGGGTCTGAATACTTTCCGTACCCACTGTATATATGGTCAATATTTTATATATATATATATATATATGTATTGTTATATATGTATTTGTTTGTTTGTTTTATTTATTTACTATTTCCCCCCTCGATTACTTCTGTTTGTTTGTTTATCAATCAGTCAATCAGAAACAGCTTATTTAAATATTTATATATTTATGTATATTTAATATATCAATATATTATAAAAATATAAATATGTATTAATATATATACTGTATATACTGTATGTATATATATATATATATATATATATATATATATATATATTATTTTCCC
>NW_015542416.1:615828-618370 GCF_001515605.1 Sinocyclocheilus anshuiensis | reverse complement strand
TATATATATATATTATTTTCCCCCTTTATTACTTCTGTTTGTTTCTGTTAATCAATCAATAAATAAGAAGCAGCTTTGTCATAAATATAGCGGAAATATTTAGTAAATATCTTACTTTGGAATCTTATGAAAATTGTGCAGGACTATGGGAGACCTTTGAGTCAAAAACCACAGATCTGGACATTTGGCCATGTCACATCGCGACTGCAGAATTGCAGACTCTCGTGTCTCAGAGGTGTCGGTTTTGATAGAATTCTCCACATTCTCACAGCGTTTCTGGACTAAATTGATTCAGACACATAATTTCAGGTGTATGATGTGCCAGAAACCTTGTTTTCCAAAACATCACTTATATTCCTGTAAATCTCCATCTCCCGTGTAAAAACATCCAGTGCTGATGTGTGGCAAAATTGGTGGCAAAAACATTGTTGGTCCCATATGACAATAGTTACGAGAGCATCGCTCTTCACAGCTGAAGCTCTTGAGCCCAGGCAATCTGTGAAATCTGCTGCATGAATCATACAGTATTAACATCCCACACATACATGTGGACAGTACTATATTACACAGAGCTCTTACTGTAAAACAATCCCAGCTGTACACACATATGCTTTATCACTTACTGCTCCAGTATAAGCACATTAACAGCGCTGAATCTGAGTGTAGAGAGGAACATTTCAGCAGTAAATGCGAGAGCTACATTTGCGGTTGATTAGCCGATGGTCAGACATTTACACAAACAAACAAGAGTTCAGAAAGGATCTGACATTAAAGCCAGTGCATCTCTGAAGCTCTCTGTGTGGGCGTTTACTGTGAAAAATATACTTCAGAGACTTAATTAAGCAGAACTGTAGGAGTTTTACTGTTAAAATATTTAAAATATATTATTTTTTATACAAAAATACTGATTAGGAGAAATATTTATTTATTTATTTATTTATTTTATTTATTTATCTTTATTTAGTTGTATCTATTTATTTATTTATTTATTTTATTCTAATTTACTTATTTATTTATTTATTTATTTATCTATTTATTGACATAGTCCTTCAGAATAATGTCTGAGCATGTTTGAGGGATATTTACGACACATAAATGCATGTGTTAGTTTACATGTGTGCATACGTGCGGTGTGTGATTTGATTCTGACTCGAGACGCTCTGAAACTGTAAAACTTCTGCAGTAAAACCCAAAGGCCACATGAAAGTCAGCAGAGAGGACTGGTTATCTGTGCCTCGGCAGCACAGGACCCTCGCAGGGACTGAGGAGCGAGCGTGAAGTTTTATATGGATCTGGGGAGGCTTTTGTGGTCTTTTAACAGTCCCAGAAATCCTAAAAGAGGAGGTTTTTGACCCAGTTTGGGGTTATCTGGGGACTTTTTTTTTTTCTTCTACTAAAGTTAGGAGCTTGTTTTTAAAGAGTTACACCACAGCATAATCGTTAAAAATCAAAAAAGTGAGAAGTCCTCTGTTTGTTAGCCTGGAGTGTTAAACTTTATAGCAGCGTGCAGCAAACTCAAGCAGAATGACACAATCTGATGCTGACTGAACATAAAAGACATTTGCAAGTAAACTCTTGTTTTCTTCGAATGGTCTAATAAACAGCAAGTTGCATATTTCTAAGAAATAATTAGGAAAGGAGTACCAGAAGTAAAACAAGAGATGAAGGGAGAATGTAAAATAGTTTGAATTAAAAAAAAAGATGATTTCCTTATGATAAATATGATTTACTGTTGGTAAAGCACATGCTAAGAGACTAAAAAATTATAGACAATCTTGATATATGTTGACGTGTTTAGTTTCTACTAAACACAACTGAGAAGGATTTACAGTAAGGTGTAGGTCAGAAAGTACATCTCTGATGTTTGTTTGAGAAACCAAAGTCTACGCATACATTTTTTACATAATGTTTATTGTATTTTCTCTGCAACCAGCTGAAATTAGCTTTACACTCCCCTATATGACACAAACAAAATCAGATTTCAATAGTCAATTATAAATAACTTAAATCATAAATAATTTACTGTAATTATAATTATGTTTACATTATATATATTTAATTGCATAGAAAAGGACCTAAACATAGCAGCCTGATAAAAAAATGCTCATTTTAGATGAAAATTTCAGATGACTTCAGATTTCATATATATATATATATATATATATATATATATGTATTGTTTTATCAATATATCTGTGTTCTGTATCTTTTGGTCTGCACTAAACAAACTGATTGGGTTTCAACCACAGTATTTGAGACAACACCGTCCTGCTCAACGAACGCCTCAAAACCTCTTAAAACACATTCATTACAGTCATACAGATGACAGACACGCCAAGCTACAAAACAAAAAGAAAGAAAACAAATCACTACAAATTTGTGTTGTTTAACATTTAATTATTGCAGGTTTGCTTCATATTCTGAGTTGTATTATTTTTATTCATTTTCAGGAATACTGAATCTGTGTTTTGGGGGTTTTTTTGTGAGTGAGATGAATTAATGCATATTCATATTTATTTTAGAACTACAGTAACATCTGATT
>NW_015542416.1:610843-615616 GCF_001515605.1 Sinocyclocheilus anshuiensis | reverse complement strand
ATATATATATATATATATATATATATATACACACACACACACACACACACACACAAACTCAAGGCAACTTGCCATAATAAAATTGTCATGGCATTTAGGATAAAATCTACTTTTATTATACTGTTGACTCTTGTCTGAATCTAAAATGGTGAGGTTATTACAAAATGATTATGCTGTTAGAATTTTGGTTTGAACAGTCAGATTATGGAGTGTACGTCTATGTGGCAAACGGCGTTCTATGCAAACCTTTGAAGCAATTTCCAAATTGTTTCCATAATGTTGTTGACAAAAATCAAATGCCTTGAGATGTAAAGCTCTGATGTTAAATGTCTCTGGACTGTTTAGACTGTAAGAACATACATGACATTTTACACACAGAGAATAAACGACCGATTTGGCATCATCTAACTGACCCCTTCCAGCATGTGCTACCAGAACTAATATTTAGATTAATTTTTCAGCCCAGTGGAAATGTGCTGACAGATTCAGTTTAAGCAATATGGTGCGTATGAAATCTACACGAGCTGACAGCAAGCTGGACATTAGTCTGATTCAGAGCAGCGACTGAACAAACACCAGCGTTACGTCATCACTGGACGTGTATAGTTACAGAAAACAGACTCTGCGTGAAACTCTTTTAGCTGGAGTGCAGTTAAGATTACAGGACATGTTAGACAAGATGAACACGGGCCATTAATGCTTTTAGAACTCAATAACAGAATGCTTTTTGCTTCTAATTAAACAGGATGATGTGTTTTGACCCATCAATGGCCATCCATCTGTTCTCATTCATTTGAGCACTGAGAGGCGTTTCATTACATCTGAAGCATCATTTATTATTGCAGGTGTATGTCTAAGTATCCATCTATTCCTGGACATCCAAACAAGAGTCCAGGTACTACTAGGTTTGGAGCGTTTGTGGAGTGTTTTTATTCTGTCAGACTGATTAATGTCTGAACTGATTAACTATTGCTTTGGTCTCTGCCAGCAAGTCAAACACAGTCCACAGACTCGCTTCAATGTCAACTTACTGACCGTGAAACTTTATTTGCATTATTGGAACGGTCGCATTTAGAGCATTAATTTAATGTGATTAATTATTTTAAAAATGCAAAATATACTCCTGGATAAGGGATTTTTCTATCAGTTAAAATCAGTTCAAGCTTTCTTTTTCTTTTTTTTCTCTCCACTTTTTGCATTTATCACTAAATGTGACCCTGCAGCACAAAAGCAGTCATAAGCAGCACAGGTATATTTGTAGCAATAGCCAACAATACATTGTATGGGTCAAAATGATCCATTAGGATATTAAGTAAAGATCATGTTCCATGAAGATATTTTATAAATTTCCTACCGTAAATATATCAAAACTTAATTTTTGATTAGTAATATGCATTGCTGAGAACTTCATTTGGACAACTTTAAAGATGATTTTCTCAATATTTAGATTTTTTTGCACCCTCAGATTCCAGATTTTCAAATAGTTGTATCTCAGCCAAATATTGTCCTAGCCTAACAAACCATACATCAATGAAAAGCTTATTTATTCAAAAAATTTACCCTTATTACTGGTTTTGTGGTCCAGGGTCACAAATTGTGATTTAAATCATTCTGTGTAACATTTTTAAAGAAGTACAGTTGTTTTATTTCTTCATTCATTTTATGTTTTGTAAAGTTTAACTATGTGTCGACTACTAATTGAAAAGTTTGGGGTCGGTAAGATTTTTTTAATGGTTTTGTCACTTATGCTCAACAAGGTTGTATTTATTTGATCAAAAATGCAATAAAAATTATAAAATTATTTTACAAATTGAAATAGCAGTTTTCTATGTGAGTCTCTGTTAAACTGTAATGTATTTCTGTGATGCGCAGCTGTATTTTCAGCATCATTACTCCAGTCTTCAGTGTCACATGATCTTCAGAAATCATTCTAATATGCTGATTTGCTGCTCAATAAACATTTCTGATTATTATCAATGTTGAAAACAGTTGTGCTGCACAATATGTTTGTCAAAATACATTTTATTTTTCAGGATTTATTTGAAATAGAAATCTTTTTAACATTATAAATGTCTTTACTGTCACTTTTCATCAATTTGTCCTTGCTGTATAAACGTATTAACTTCTTTCAAAAATATATATATATTTTAAAGCTTTTGAATAGCAATGTACATGAGACACACATATGCTTTGGCACACAATAAAAAATGCTAAAGATGATTAATGACCTCATCAAAATTCCACAGCTTTACAGACATATTATTTAGGTTTAGCGATTCATTTCTTATTCATTTCTGAATGGTACCATGTGAAGAACATTTTTCACATTTTTTTTTTTCGGCTCTGGAAAATCAAATATACATTTCCTCTTTCCTACACAAAATGATGAAGATTTCAGGCCGCTTTGTCTAATTTGCAGGAGAGGGTCATTAGTCTTGCTTAATCAAGATTGCATAACTTTACAGACAAACTTTGAGCCATGCACACATGACTGTAACAGACTGTTTAGTTCCTGTAAACTATTACCCGGTGCAATGTTCCTTGAAACTATAGCAAGGCAAATGCACTTTATTTATTATCCCAGTGGCATCTAAGTAGAACCTTAAGACCAGATGATGGGTAACAAGCTTGGGCTCTTTGCTTATGCTTATTACCCAAAAACTCAAGGCAATCATTATGAAATAAAAGCATGTAATTCTGTAGAGATGTACAGCATGATTTCAATGGCCGCAGACAGAAGCCAGCACATTTAACATTAAAATCAACAGAAGAGAGCCATTACTGCAATAGTGACTCTTCTCTGAATTACACTTCAGATCCCCTCATTACAATAACAGGATGGCAGTCGAGTTTTATTCTATACTGGATCAAATGGCTGGATCTGTCTTTCATACACTTGACCGGAGAGTGATCATGAGAAAGGCAACGAGTCTTAAGTCAGTAAGTGTTTTTGGTAGCATTACGCCGACTGGCACATTTTACAGCCTTCACTAAAAAGTTTGAGCCACTTGGTGAGGAAAACATAGCTTTCAGCCCACTTTTTTTTATTGGGCATGAAAAATAAAAGACTAATATAGGTATATAGGTACTGTGGACATTGTTTTAAGAGTAAATTAATGGTTAAAATTAAAAATAATAAAAATTAACATGAAAACTGAAAGTATTAAATTAATATGCACAGACCTCAGATTTACTGGATGAAATCCAACAGTTACGTATTTCTTATTAAAGGGGTCCTATTTTGCTTTTTCGCTTTTTCAACTTTAGTTAGTCTGTAATGTTGCTGTTTGTGCATAAAAAAGATCTGCAGTTCCAAAGTTCAAAGTCCAATTCAAAAGGAGATATTTTATTTAACAGAAATCACTTTTCAAAAACTACAATGAACGACTCGTTTAGCTCCTCTTTTTACTTTGAGATCATTTTGAGGTTAGATAGAGATTTAAAATCATTCCAATCACGGCTCAAAATTTTATATCGGTATAAGATTTTTTTTTTAATGTTTTTAAAGGGGTCCTATTATGCTTTTTCACTTTTTCAACTTTAGTTAGTCTGTAATGTTGCTGTTTGAGCATAAAAAAGATCTGCAAAGTTACAAAGCTCAAAGTCCACTTCAAAAGGAGATATTTTATTTAACAGAAATCACTTTTCAAAAACTACAATGAACGACTCGTTTGGACTACAACGCGTATTTTCCGGGATTTGTGATATCACAAATATCGACGAATGGGACGAGACCTGGTTGAGCTCCACTAGAGAAGGCAGCGAGTGTTATCACTATGTCGGTGACACACTAGCTTTCCCAAGGCAGACGAACTTAGAGTGGTTACAATCATCCGGGTTTAATTAAATCGCGCTCAAATTGATTTGGACGCAATATTTACACTGAAGCTCGCAGGCGGCTATGGTAAGGGGCATGACATTTCCCGACCAGACGCCGAGTGCTGCCAATCACAACACACACTGGCCCAGCTAACCAATCACAACACACACTGGCGCAGCTAACCAATCGCAGCACACACTGGCCCAGCTAACCAATCACAACACACACTGGCGCAGCTAACCAATCGCAGCACACACTGGCCCAGCTAACCAATCACAACACACACTGGCGCAGCTAACCAATCGCAGCACACACTGGCCCAGCTAACCAATCACAACACACACTGGCGCAGCTAACCAATCGCAGCACACACTGGCCCAGCTAACCAATCACAACACACACTGGCGCAGCTAACCAATCGCAGCACACACTGGCCCAGCTAACCAATCACAACACACACTGGCGCAGCTAACCAATCGCAGCACACACTGGCCCAGCTAACCAATCACAACACACACTGGCGCAGCTAACCAATCGCAGCACACACTGGCCCAGCTAACCAATCACAACACACACTGGCGCAGCTAACCAATCGCAGCACACACTGGCCCAGCTAACCAATCACAACACACACTGGCGCAGCTAACCAATCGCAGCACACACTGGCCCAGCTAACCAATCACAACACACACTGGCGCAGCTAACCAATCGCAGCACACACTGGCCCAGCTAACCAATCACAGCACACCCTGACCCAGCTAGCCAATCACAACACGCACTGGCCCAGCTAACAAATCACAGCACACACTGGCCCAGCTAACCAATCACAACACACACTGGCCCAGCTAACCAATCACAGCACACACTGGCCCAGCTAACCAATCACAGCACACACTGGCCCAGCTAACCAATCACAGCACACACTGGCCCAGCTAACCAATCACAGCACACAC
>NW_015542416.1:607004-610795 GCF_001515605.1 Sinocyclocheilus anshuiensis | reverse complement strand
TGACATTTCCCGACCAGGCGCTGAGTGGTGCCAGTCACAACACACACTGGCCCAGCTAACCAATCCCAGCACATTTCGTATTTCAGAAGGCGGGCTTTCATTTGATACAGGAACTATTCAAGCCGTTCATGCTAGACTGGGGAGAGAAGTGTTGTAATAATGTAAAATATGTGAAAAATTATGTGTTTTTCGAGCAACCTAGTATAAGAGCCTGTTCTAGTACACCCCCAAAACAAAATCAAGACTTTGTAAAAGAGCATAATAGGACCCCCTTAAATATGATGTGCTGATTTAAAAAAAAAAAAAAAATTCCAAATTATGATTCATTACATAGCATTTATGCTTTCGACTACCATTTGTGTGTCGAAGAAGTCTTGTATGCTCCCTTAATCAGCAGAAAACAGCACTAACACATGATTCCTGTCGGAATCTGAGCCAGATTACAACTATTTGATCAATTCTTGACCCATTTTCACATGACATTATTTTATTTCTAGTCCTGATTTCAAGGTCAGATTTACTGTATGGCCAGTGACAGAAAATGCAAACACGATCCAGATGTTTTCAGCCTTTACTGTTGTTTAAAATAGTGTTCCTCTTCTTTGCAGATTGTAAGTTAAATGATCATTTTAAGTAGTTATTTTTGTCATTAAAAAATGACACTTTCTGACATTTGACTGTTATTTTGACAAGTGCATTAAAGCTGATATTTAAATATAATTTGAAACATCTTCATTCTAGTTTTGTGAAAAAAAGGACATGATGGAAGGTGTTTATTAATATTTTAACTCATTTAACTCATTGCATCATCAAATTAAGTAATATTAGGCATTTTTTGCAAAGCAACAGAATTATTATTATTATTATTATTATTATTATTATTATTATTTTAATGCTGGGCTGTGTTAAAAAATAATTGGATAAATGCCACAAACACAAAACACGAATATATAAAAATACAGATCTAAAAATACAAATGAGTTTAGCATGTCACACTCTTAGCTATTCTGACACACTGTTGCCAACTTTTTCTCTTTTCTTTCACTTTTTTCTGTGTATTAATGCTGAAACTCTCTCTTTTTATAACGCAGAAGTGCCACGCGGAATAACTGAACATTACAGTAGTTCCACACTTATACTATACATGTAATTAATGACTAACGTCTCCTAACTTCCACGCCTGACAAATGTCGACCTATAAATATCTGTGCATTAATCACATGATATGCATTAAATCAAATTAGAAAGCCTTTGACAGTAACGATCACCGGCTGTGTCACAAGAGTCAGTGGCACTCCACACGTACTGTATGTGTTGCTTTACTGCATGTCATTAACACACTCAGACTGACCTTTGCTCCAGCAGGGCCGGCTGCTCCATAGCTTCCAGTGAGTCCTGGTTTCCCCTGAAGAAACACAAGAGTTTCTCAGGACCATTATGACACATTTTTAGAGGATACCATCTGGTCAAATATAATTTCTGTCATGTCATATAACATCAAACTACATTACCATTGGACCAGGCTCTCCAGGAGGTCCTTGTTCTCCTTTCACCCCCTGCTCGCCCTATTTAAAAACACAGGTGAAGTTCAATATCATGCTTGTTTTGACAGCTTACAATTTATGAATAAGGGCTTTTCACTGTATAGTATGGTCATAGTAGTATATAGTAATTTACAATCTATATTAGAATGACATTTAAAGGGATAGTCCAGCCACAAATTAAAATTCTGTCATCATTCACTCACCCTTTCTTTATTCTGTGGAACATAAGAGAAGATATTTTAAAGAATGCTGGTAACCAAAAGGTTTTGGTTCCCTTTGACATCTTTTTTAGCAAAATGTTCATTTTTAGATGGACTATCCCTTTAATTGTCACTATGAATTGTCTCTATGTCCCTTTACTTTCTCCCAAAATGTCATGGCTTTAATTAATCTTGAAATTAACTTTTGAGTAATTTTCCTGAATTATTCTAAAGGTTATTACCATTGTATTACCCATTGTAATATCACTGTATCAATTTTTTTTTAATGTAAAATCAAATAACGTATTACAGTATTTTTACTGTAAATTTGAACTACAGAAAAAATTACTGTAGTCCAGTGAGAAAATGTAATACAATAATTTCTTATTTGAATAAGCAATAATCAAAAGGAAGTACAACAAATATTACCAATAATGTATGCACTTTACAATTTAATTTATGTCGATAACCATTTGATTTAACAATGAGAATTAAAGTTGGGCATAATTTATTATTTGTTTCCTCTGATTTTGGAGTGAAATATTATATACATATGCTGTTATTAATAAATATTGTTACCTTTTTTCCTGGCAATCCAACTGTACCAACGTTTGATTTTGATGCTCCCTGAAACAAAAAGACAATTAGTTTCCATGTGTGCTAATAACTATAAAAAAAACAGCTTATTGAAATAAACCGGTTTACATGCAAACCAATGACCTGGCAATGTAAGAAATCCACAACAATCTAGCTGTGTCAATCAGTTTATGCTTAAGCTGTTTATAACTTTATGGCAATAAAGGAAAATGGTTCTTGATTTATTAAGCATAACCAGTGCATGTAAATGCACAAAATGTTTTACACAAAAGTAGATTTTCCAAACGTCTTTGTGTTTGTCTCCAGTAATGCATTTGGCTCTTCTTCACTTGCTGTGTGTAGTTTGTATAAACAAATGCATTTGTGGCCAGTGCGTGTGATGGCGATTGTCAGGCCCTTCCTCTGTCAAACGCTTATAAAGTAAGCATTGAGTCGTTTACACAGGGAAGCACTGGTTTGCATAGGCCTGGCAGAGGGTTTGGAAAGAGGCTCCAATTATTTCAGCTCTTACCGTGGGTCCAGGCGGCCCCGGTTTCCCTGGCAACCCTTGTTCTCCTCGTTCACCCTGGAAATAAAATAGACCGAATGTGACTCACAATAAAGGAAAGGAAAGAGTCTGCTCACTGAATTACACCTACAAACTGGTAATTAGCATGCTAGATTGAGAACACCACGCTCCACCAAAGTGGGAAGAGGCTCTATTTCTGCCAAATGGTTGTTTCATATAAATTTGAGAATGAGCATCTAAAAGCATCTGCTTGCTTTCCAAAAATGATTATTTTGCTAGGAAGGTTGTGAAGTAAGGAAGTTTTTTTTATTCATTTATCCCAATGCAAGACTCACTTTTAAACCCTGAAGTCCTGGATTGCCTCTCAGCCCCGGTGGACCCACATCACCCTAAGAGAGAGGAAGCAAAAAACACAACGTTACACAAGAGATAAAGCGGCATGCTTAGCAATGTAGGACCCTATGAAATCCATTATTTGTTTTCCCTTTTAATTTTTCTGGATTTTTTTTTTATATTTCTGGACTCTATTTTAATGGTTAAATTAATTTTAGTAATGATAAAGCATGTCTAATTAATTGAACTCATGAAACTTATTCAATATAACAATAATTTCTAAAAAATATAACTAATTACAATTTTTAGGGCACTGAGAAATGTTTACATTTTTTCTCGAGTTTTTATTTTTTATTTTACCAAATTCTGTGTGTTCCATTTTCATTTTTCTGGATTCCATCTTAATGCTTTAATTACATTTTATTACTTTATTATTATTTTTATTATTATTATTATTATTATTATACTTTATTTTTTAGAAATTATGCGTTGTGTATTTTATTTTTTCTGGTTATCAAATGAAGGCATGAAACATTCATGTATCTTTTAATCAAATGAAAATTAAACAAACCCTTTCTTTTTTTTTTTTTTTTTTTAAAAAAAACCCCC
>NW_015542416.1:593235-606979 GCF_001515605.1 Sinocyclocheilus anshuiensis | reverse complement strand
AGGCAGTCTCCCATCCAAGTACTAACCAGGCCCGCCCCTGCTTAGCTTCCGAGATCAGACAAGGCTGTAAGCAGGGACTGCCACACAGAGCGGGCTGTTTAAAGATCAGCCACTCTACAGGCCAGTGTTTTAGATAAGTAGTATTGATAACACTAAAGCTTACAGCACCTAGTATTCCTAGGCGGTCTACCATCCAAGTACTAACCAGGGCCAACCCTGCTTACCTTCCGAGATCACACGAGATCGGGCGCAGACTTTTTTTTTTTTTTTTTTTTTTTTTTTTTTTTTAAACAAAGCTCCACAACAGACGTTTACTGTTAAAATTAAAACATGGAAGAAAAATTGTGATCATTTCTTTTTTTAAAAAGTGTTAGTAGTATTATTACATTGAGACGTTCATTCTACTAATAATCGTTTGATAGCGCGGTTCAATAGACGCAGATCTATGATCGGACACAACCCTCCATCCTTCTTCAGAACGATGAAGTAACGGCTGTAGAACCCTGATTCTCGAGAGAGAGGAGGATCACGTTCTACGGCCTCCTTCCTCAAGAGAGTTTTTACTTCTTGTTCCAATACCAGAGCCTGCTCGGGGCCCACTAACATAGGAATAACCCCGTTGAAGCGAGGTGGACGAGAACCGAACTGAATTCTGTAACCTCTCTCTACAGTGTGCAGGACCCATTGTGAGACATTTGGCAGAAGTTTCCACGCTGCCAGAAAGTCTACTAAGGGAACCAGTCTCTCGAGACTGGCCTCTGGTGTCACTAGAGGAGCCACTTCGGTGCCCTGAAGCGAATGACTGGCAGGGAACGACCGACCTGACTGCTCTAGCGCCCTCATCTGAGGGGATGAGCTTTGCATTGCTGTACCGTCGCCGGGCGGCAGCTGAGCCCTGAAGCACCGGGCGTGGCAGGGGTATCAGTGAAGCCCCCTGAGAGCACTGAGGAGGATCAGGCACCATTCCTCCTCGACAGGGTGGGCTGCCCTCAGGGTCCTGACTATGATAATGTCAGGACCGCTTGGCCGAGGTCCTCTTAGACATAATAACGGTTCGTTTTCTGCTTCGAGGACCCCGACTGAGAGCACAGCCCCGCCACCTGGTCTTTCAGTGGGGGGAGTGTGGGTCACGATCGTCTCTAGGTTACATATGTAACCATGGTTCCCCGAGGGCACGAGACGCTGCGTCGAAGTCGCTTTGGGAACGTCCTTGCGTGACCGCGTTCTGAAGCATGTGTCAAATCCGTCCAATGGAGTAGCGAGACGTCACGAGCGGGGTGACGTAAGCACCAGAAAGTATAAAAGCGCATCCGGCAGAGCGCAAACCAGCTTCGATGAAGTAGCGCCTGGAGGGATGCAGGGAGTATTGCAAAGAGACGCAGCATCTCGTTCCCTCGGGGAACCATGGTTACATACGTAACCTAGAGACGTTATTGAGACTGATCTCACACTTTCTTTTTCTTCTTTCTTTTCTTTCTTTCTTTTATTTATTTATTTATTGTAAAGTTAATTCTATATTTAACAGCACAATAAATTATTTTATACATTTCCACACTAGGTGCCAAAGGCTCTAATAAATATCTCTGAAAGTTTGCTGGTTATGATGGTGGTGAGGAGATAAATGGTCAATAAAAAGTGGAACTTCTGGTATCAATGTAATTCATACTGCAGTGACATCAGCATATGGGCCTGACCGTTGCCGGGCGGCAGCTGGGAATTTCGCTCGTCGGAGCTCACTGAGCCCTGAAGCACTGAGGTGGCAGGGGTATCAATGAACCTCTGTGGGGCTGTAAATACGGGATGAGTATGGTTTCTCCCCAGCATGGCCCCCATCGTGAAGGCTGTGATCTCGTCGCTTTTATACTTTCTGGTGCTTACGTCACCCCGCTCGTGACGTCTCGCTACTCCATTGGACTGATTTGACACGTGCTTCAGAACGCGGTCACGCAAGGGCGTTCCCAAAGCGATTTCGACGCAGCTCGAGTTCCTGAAGGGGAAGCTCTGTTTCTGGGTCTGGCGATATGAGGAGCTGGACGGCTGGGACTACTCCTGCTCAGCAATCCCAAAGACCTGGGAACGGCGAGGGAGGAAGCGCATAATATCCACAGACACTAGTTCATAACACCATTTGATTTAACTGCACTGATCTACTTTGATTTATTAATTCAAAATTTGAGAAATTCCATGACATTCCGCGTTATACAGTAAATTCCATTTTTATGTCTGGATGATGCACTTCTGTCCATGTTTTCTGCATCACAGAAATCACAGGGCCCTAGCAATGGATTCAAACTGTAAGAACATCTCACCTTTTCTCCAGATATACCTGGATCTCCTGGCTCTCCTCTTGAACCTGGGGGTCCCTTTATTTACAAAGCACATATTTAATAAGCCTAGTTCACACAGAAAAGCCAGGAAAAGACACATATCCTGAATATATGGGGTTTACTCACAGGCTTACCATCTGGGCCTGGAGGTCCTTCCCTTCCCTTCTCTCCATGAAAACCCTGTTGAGATCAGACATTGACTGTAAATAACCATCTTAGAAGTGATGTATGCAGTTAAACAGGAATGATGAATGGAGATCCTGATTGACCCTGGGTCCTGGCGGTCCTGGAGGACCTGGCTGGCCTTCGCTGCAGTCGCAGGAATCTTCAGTGTCATTGGTGGGCTCACGATCCAGGGGACACTAGAAAGAGACACACAAACTGATACCACATAAATCCTTTCAAATGACAGTAAATTTGTGAGAGAAACAATCAAATGCTAACTTACCCGTTCATCATCCTGTAAAACAACAAGGAGAATAAGAAGAGTTAGATCTGTCTGCAGAGGTGTAGATTCAGTCAGTAGATTTCTTTCAGCTTGTAGTAGATCATAAACATTTTTCAGCAGCATTGCTTCTAGAAGTGTTTTTGCCCCATGCATTTCTTTAATAAAGTGTCTTGAACCAAACCATGCAAATGATCAAAACATTACAATTTGATTTAAAACTGTGTGATGTAATTAAATAAGCAATGGTAGTAAATCTAACATTACTAAATAAGTTACTGATTATGATGAACCCTTCAGATTTTCGGGGTGAAAGTCGTCATAGTTGGGTAAACTTCTATAACTGTGAACAAAAACTACAACAAATATAATTTTCATGTTCACATTTCCTGCAATAGCAAACAGAAAAAATCCAGCAAAAAAAAGATGTCAAATTTGCAGTCACTCCCTCAGTTGCATTAGAAACACTCACGCAGCAGCGTTAACTAGATTTGTGTAATTTAATGCCAAGGTAAGAAAACAAAGTATATGGAAGACTTTATATATAAAATTGCCTTTTTGTTTCAGACTTTTCTTCTCAGTATTGCGTGTTTATATCTTTGCAATTCTGACTTTATATTACACTTCTTTTTTCTCTGAATTGTAAGAAAAAATGTCTGAACTGTGAAATAAAAAGTTGAGTTGTTTAAGGGTGTAGGGATTATTTAGACTTGATTACAACATTCACAATGCTTTATGAAAGTAGAAAATCTGTTGAGGGTTTCTCTCTCTCTGTTCTTTTTACATTTCTTAATTTTTAAATGAAGTCTACAGAAACATATCAGTGCTCATGGTTTATCTGATGTGTATTACCTGCTGATGATTACCATTACAAAAGTGCATAGCCTATTCCAGATATTTAACAGATTTTTCAGTATTTAATAAGGAATTGTTGGTCAGAAGTACTTATAACATTAAAAAGACCAAGTCCCACATCACAGTCATTCAGATCACAGCTGTGTTTTGTTTTCTTACCACAGAGTAGATTTCACATGCTGTCTCTCGCTCACTTTGCTGTGGGTCACAATAAAGCCTCAGTTTCTGGATTTCTGTCTGCGGTGGTCAGTGAGAAACGAGAAAAAAAACATTTAGGTTTCTCTAAACAGCAATTATAACAAACAGATGACTGAGCTGTAATATCTATATCAATCACTATTGTGTGATGTTAGTTTATTTAAGCTGCATTAGTTAAAAACAGTCATACAGATATGACTGTGGTCATCCATACCAGTGTTGGGGAAAGTTCCTTTTAAATATAATGTATTGCAATATTGCGTTTCTCCATTAAAAAAAAAGTTACTAATTATGTTACTTAGTTACTTTTTATGGAAAGTAATGTGTTACGTTACTTCTGAGTTACTAGGGCTTGCTTGTTTGTTTTTAATGTAAAAAAAGTTATTCTTTTACAAATGTAAAAGCCCTTTCTCACCAAAAGTGTTTTTTTTTATTATATAATAAATAAATAAATAAAAAACAGATAGAATAGAAAAAGAATAGAGCAAGCTAGAGTTAGAGACCTTTTTTTGCTTTTTGTTAATTGTATAATAAATAAAAAGAAAACAAATAGATAAAATACAAAGAGAATAGAACTTTACTAGTTACTTGAAAAAAGTAATCTGATTACATAACTTGCGTTACTTGTAATGTGTGACCCCCAGCACTGATCCATACTGTACTTTACTTTGGCTGCCAGTAATATGCAGTGTTCAGTTATACTACAGGAAGTTACTAACAGGAAGTGTAGCGTCAGAGCCAGAGCGTTTGGAGATCTGAGTCTTCCCGTTGATGTAGATGGGCACCACAGCATCCAGAGCCTCATCCTGGATCTGCTGGTCATCCAGAAAACAGGAGACACGTCTGGGTCTAACCAGAACCTTCAGCTGGTGCCAGCTTCCATCAAAAAGAGCCTGCGGGACGTTTCAGACTTTGAGAAATGGCTTTGTGCTGGTTGAAGACACATTGAAAAGATAAATATAGACTAAGGTGTGCACAAACACTCAATTATTTCATTTGACATAAATGTCACAAGAGTCTGACAAATTTCCAGAATAAGCTGTTGTGCATGAATGAGGCGCTGTGATGGAGGAAAATGGCTCTTGGCAAGACTCGATTGTGCACGAAACATCACACAAAACCACTTGCTTTTGGCATTAAGAGCAGAGGAAGACATGGAACAGGTACAAGATGATAATTGCTGGAACAGAGAACATGAAAACATTTCTGAGAATTTGTAGTATTTAAATGTATAAGTGAGGAGCTTTAGTGGAAAACACATCATGGGATTTTGAACAGGAAATTCACAAATACAGCCAAGTCACAGTTTTAAAAAGAAACGTGTCATAAAGCAGCTTATTTCTACATTCTGCTGTCTAAACGAGTGTATGGTTCAGAAAGGCAACTTCTGTTTAAGTAGCTAGATCTGTTGCATTAGTGTAAGGATGGTTAATGACAAAATGCAGTGATTCACATTTGTATAAAAGGAGAATGTTCTATAAGTTGCTGGTAGATTTCACTCACCTCAGTGCCTTGTGCATCAAAAGTAACTATCTGTTCCTCATTAACTGTGTTTGTGGTAGTGAAGATGACAGATTTGTCCTGTCCGTTGAGTGTGACAGCCGCCTGAATCTGTCCATCTTTAGACAGGACCCTCCACAGGTCCAGCTTTTCCCGACTTGAAGGCCCTTTCAGCCTCAGAGTCGACACAAACACATAGGAGGGAGGAAGACCTTCGGGAAAAATCTCCCTTAAAACAAATTTAAAACATGTATTAGTCAGACATATTGCAGTATATAATTCTGCAGCATATTGCATATTCAAAACTATCAACTTTATCAAATAATACATTTTTGGAGGCTCTAAAATGTGATTTAAAACCACAGAATTCCCAGTAATTGCATAGTAAACACATGCTAAATCTTTATGATTATCAAAATTAGGCGTAAAACCAACCTTGTGTTTTCAGTAATGTCGGTGCTCTTGTCTAGCAGATACGCTCCCTCTGACGCTAATGAGCCCTGTATCTTCTTCGCTTTCTGATGGATCTTCATGCCCAATATCAGCTCAAAGCCTTTCTCATCACGAGAAGCCACAGGAATACGTGTGGGGCAAACAGATTCTGCATGAGAACACATTGAACATGGTCATCAAAACATATTACACACACAAATTGCATCATAAGGACCAAGGTCTTCAGGATTACTAGAAACTTACAGGCAGGTAATTTTGAATGAATGAGCACATTTGCACAGTGTTAAGATATTTACTTTTAAAAGTAATGCATTACAGTATTGTGTTTCTTCTTTAAAAAAGTAACTAATTGCGTTACTTAGTTACATTTTATGGAAAGTAATGCATTACAGTATTGCATTTCTCCATAAGAAAAGTAGCTAATTGCATTACTTAGTTACTTTTTTTTGGCATTTTTGCCTTTATTATGACAGAACAGATCAGAACTGACAGGAAGCGAAGTGGGAGAGAGATAGGGGGCAGGATTTGGGAAAGGTCCTTGAGTCGGGATTTGAATTCGGGACACCCGTAACACAACCACGCTGTATGGCGCGCTGCTTACAAGGCTATCGGCACTTAGTTACTTTTTTATATTTTCTCCATAAGAAAAGTAACTAATTGCGTTACTTAGTTACTTTTTATGGAAAGTAATGGATTACAGAATTGCATTTCTTCATAAAGTAACTAATCGCATTACTTAGTTAATTTTTTATGGAAAGTAATGCATTACAGTATTGTGTTTCTTCTTTAAAAAAGTAACTAATTGCATTACTTAGTTACTTTTTATCGAAAGTAATGAATTACAGTATTGTGTTTCTCCATAAAAAAGTAACTAATTGTGTTACTTAGTTACTTTTTATGGAAAGTAATGCATTATAGTATTGCATTTCTCCATAAAGTAACTTACTGCATTACTTAGTTACTTTTTATGTAAAGTAATGCATTACATTACTATTGCATTACTTTTTGTCACCTGGGATGGCTTTGCTTATTTGTTTTTTAATAATACAAGACCAGAATTTTCTATTTTGGCAACTGCAAAGGCTCTTTCACACCAAAAGTGAAATGAACAATCCTCAGGCTGATGGAAATGCCTCTGCACTATCTCCCGATATCTCTAAATACAGGGACAGGAGAGCTGTTAGTGAATACATGGGAAAACAAATTCATTTGCATTACTTATTTGAAAAAGTAACTCAGATATTTTGTTGTAAATTAAAAAAGTAATGCGATACTTTACTAGTTACTTGAAAAAGGTAATCTGATTACATATCTTGCATTACTTGTAATGCGTTACCCCCAACACCACTTTTGTGTTCCACAGACAAAAGTGTATCATATAATGATGGTAAGTCATAACAGTGTTTTCAGTTTGGGGGGAACCTACCTACATGAGTACGACTTTTGTACCTTTGACACCTTGCCCCGACTCATTTTGTGCCAAATGACAAGGTGTATGTTCGTAATTACTTTCGGTTGGAGAAACTACACGCCTGCCACTAGTGACAACTGTCTGTCCAAACCAGAGCTGCCAGCTGCATTGGCACTGGGTAAAGCCACATCTGGTTCCTGTTACCATTCCCCCACAGTTCCTCCCTGCCATGGCATCATGCCGCTGGTTTGGCCCACGAGCTTTGTGGCTTTCCCTGTCACTGGGCATGAATGGACTGTGGTGTTTTAGCGGTTCGCTGTTCTTTTAAGATCCTGATAGAACTGCACGCCCAGGAGTGGACTGGTAATGCCAAAACCTAGTTTTAATGTGGTAAATGTTTATGGGAAGTCTCACATGCATGCGAATCTCACCCTCACACAGCTTCTGTTCCATAGCATCACGGATACGGTCGATATTGGTGTAGTCCTCCGCATACAGCACGTATTCACCCTCCGGCTTGTTGGCGATGGTCACCAGCTCTGATGTGGTGATCTCCGTCCCGACGCCCACCGCAAACACTTTAATCCCTTGTGCTCGTGACTCCACGCTAGCATCCATAACATCGTCCTGCGACTTTCCATCAGTCACCACCACAGCAATGCGGTTCTTCACTTCACTTCGTTGCGAAGATGCAAAGACGTGGTCCACGGCAAACTTGATGGCACGGCCCGTCTGCGTGTTGCCGCCTAAATAGCTGATGTCCTCAATGGCCTTAATGAGATCTTGAGTGGTCTTGTGGAGACCGAGAGGGATCTCCAACCTTGGGGTGTCGCTGTATTGCACTACACCCACCTGCGAGTAGTGCGAACTCACGTCAAAGCCACTGGTGACATTGACTAGCCAGCGCTTGGCTGTTTCAAAGTCGTCACTTCCCACACTCCAGGAGCCGTCCATGATGTAGACCAGGTCATTGACAGCAGTGCTGCAGCCTGCAAAATGAGGACAAGAACAGGGATAGAACTAAATACCACAGAATGACAAATATCCAGTTCAAAAGTTTACACCCCCCTGCCTTCTCGAGCCTGAGTAAATGTTTTCAACTTTTGTAATAGCTGTGTGTAAGTCACTCAGTTGTTGTCAATGTGAAAATATGGATCTCAAAATCATACAATCAATGTTCGAAAAGGTCCAAATATGCAGAAGATGCTGGAAACCCAAAGAATTCACAGGACCTGGAGGATTTTTTCTGAAGAACAGCAGGCAGTTGAACTGGTTAAGACAATCAAAGGACTAATCAATGACTATCACAAAACATAAAAGCAATCGCGGATCATCCAAGTAACGACACACAGTATTAAGATTCAAGGGTATGTAAACTTTTGAATAGAGTCATTTTTATGAATTAAGTTATTTTGTCTTGTAGAGTATATATAAACATCTGTTATGTGAAATAGCTTACTCAGGACAGTACTAAATAAATAAAAAAATTGCATGCAATTTTCCTGATCCCTCTTGGTTTTTTGCATATTCTGCAAGAGGTACATAAACTTATGAGCAAAACTGGATCTACCTTTTGGAGCATTCTTTATGGTTTTGGAACACATCTATAATGACTTCAAATACTGCCTATTTTGGCACCTCACTCACTTTTGAAAACCTTAAAGTCATCATAAAACCAAAATTGCAATCGACTCTCCTCTATTGTGATGTATATTTCAGTGAAACTGCTTCTTGAACAAGAAAAACTGGAGTGGAGGGAATATTGCCCAGTCCTCGCTCCGACACAATATCACAGAAGAGATGTAGGTGTGAGGGGGGAGATAATGTTTTTGATTAGAGATTATGATGTGCATGGATAAAAAAATTATTAATTCAATATTTTAATTTAAAAATATGAATTGTCCATTAAGATTTCATAGTTGATTTTCACACGTCAAATAAAAAAGGGATAAGAAACTGGCAATACCCGCTCGAATATCATCGTCCTCTGCGGCGTGTGAGTACACCAGGAACAGCAGTGCTGGGAAAGACTTCAGAATCCACGACATTCCCAACCAAAGTTCCAGTCCTTTCCCTAAAACGTCAATCTTCAGATCCCTGTTAAATGAAGAACATTGAAATGTGTTAATTTTGGATGCAGAGCAACACTGCAATCTATAATTATTCTAAACAGTTAAGAATCAGTTTGCTTACATAATTACTTAAAGATGACTGTTTCATTTGATTATACCTCTGATGTTACACACTCACTTAAGCTAATCAGATCAGTGCACAGTTGTCCACAGGGGTGTTGAGATGGTTTCGCAGAAACAATCAAGTAATTACTTCTGAAATTAAGCGTTTAATGCAGAATAATGGAAAGGCCTATTGCATTGCATCTTTATATTAGGAGACGTTTGTCCCATGTTCCTAAAGCCAACCTAGCTACGTTCCGTAACTAATGACTTCTGTATGATGTAGAAAAAGAATCTTGAAAAAAAAAATCTAGTATAATATTTGAGTGCAGAAACCATCTAGCAATGCAACATCTTGCTGGTCGCTTTTGCACCACTCATATTTTATTAAAAAATGTTAAATTTAAACCAAAACCCTACCCAAACTTTTACATTCCTCTATAAACTCCTGCAAGATTTATACGTCAACCAGACACACCCTAAATAATATGCATAAATGTATATAAATAAAACAACATGTGTCAGGCTATTTTGCTAGAGTTTCATTGGCCAAGCAACAGGCCCTCTATAACTTTACAGACTACGACAATTCCCTTTTATTCAATCATATAAAAGTCTCATTGGTAAGAGGGCTGTTTTGCTTGGTACCAAACGACATGTGGTCTTATTTTCTCGCTTTGCTTCAGTGATGTCTACAAGCTCTCATTTAGCATAAAACACTGCCCAACAGACCACAGGCTGCAGTGAAGAAAATAACAGCGTAAGCAAAAAAAGCTGGTGAACACAACATGGAAATAAACATGGCATGCGGCCGTGTACAGGATTACGAGAAATTACCCGACATTACACGCAAACATGTACTTACAGAAAACACTTTATAATAATTTTGTGCAAAAAGTACCATAGTGTAAAGAGTACAACATGGCATGTTGGGATTAGATTTAATTGCATGTTAGAATATGTCAAACAGCCAGTCTTTCAAAACACACATTGCACAAAATGTTTGTCTACTTTACAAGGGTTTTTCTGAGGTAAAGCATGCTTGACCAAGGTGATGGCATTCCTGAATTCTGGCACGTGAGTGTGATCACAAATCAATGATATATTGATATTATACAACATTTCAACAAAAGTTAATATTGAGTGAGCTACATTTTAGACTCAATACTGTCTGTTTCTTTCTGTCGCGCCAACGAAAATAGTTCCAAACAAAGCTGGAGCAGAACATTTGTGCATCTCAGAGCAGCACTGCGGTGTTTCTTTCCTGAATGAATCTGTTTTTGAACTAATCATTTGAGTCAATGATTCAATGATCCGTTCATAAATACAGAGCATGTCCAAATACTCACACTTGCAGTCTTGGCCACTTGAGAGAATGTGCACGCCACAGGAAGTAAGTGCACTAGACTGTGCCAGGTCTTAAAACACAAAGCGCAGTGCCCTTAATGCACACTGCATACTGCTCCGGAGCATTGGCTATCCCATCATGCATCATGTTCTGGAAATAAATCGTGAGACTTTTCGCTGTGATCCCACGAGAGGTTGTGGAAACCTTTCCAGTGTAAGTTAAATATTAATAATAATTAGATATTACATGTAATTTGGTAGTAAAACAAAGTGTTGCACATTTTATTGGTGCAAAGATTTGCAACTGCTTTTTGTCACTTAATTAGATGTACCACGATTATTATATTGTGTTATCTGTTATAGGGGCTACTGAACAGACATTTAAATGTTTGTTTTAAGTGTGTCTCATCAGGTAATGAAAAGTTCTACACATCCCTGTGGTCTTCATGCTCACTTGAACACTTGGACCAAATACATGAAATGCATCATGTAAAAAGACAAGTGGTCAAGTGCAAAGACGCAAGTGTGTGTATTTGGACACGCCCACAGTCACCTGCTGCTTCGTTTCTAAATAAATCAGCCATTGTGAAGGAATCATTTCTATGAATGATTCAATGAATCACTCATTAAGACAGGAACTTACCTACTGGCGGTTTTAATGTCATATTTATTTATCAGCAAAATATTAATTACTGTTATCAAAAATTCCACAAAATATCAAGATATCATCTTTTGTCAATATTGCACATCCCTAATCAATAGTCAAGAATCACAAAAAACACTCCATTTTGAAGCCAGACGATAGTATGTTTACTTCTACCTTTATTCCTAGTATGATAGAGATTTTGACACAAGCTGTTGAGGACATTTGTCAGGGCATGAGAACGTTTTGTTTGACTGTGGCTTTAATAGCAACAAACATGATGACCCAACAAGCAAAACACAAGACATTCAAAGACATTGAGCATGTGAGGAATGTCAATGCTAAATCTGCCAAATATGTGCTTTTGTGGCAAAATTGTACTGGATTGAAGATTAAATAAAAAAGAAACCAGCAGAAGTCAAGATCTCAAAGCTGACGTTTTAGTGGGAGTTGATGTTCTGTACTGCATAAAACCTGCACTTAATAGTCAAGAATCTCAAAAACAGCTCAATTTTGAAGCCAGCCCTCGTAAATCTCAAATCGCCCATCGTTAGTATGATTAATACCACCCCTACCACCAGTATGTTAGAGACACTGACACTAAGCATTGAGGACCTTTCTCAGGGCATAGGAAATTTTAGCTTGACTCAGTGGGGTACATGACAAGCAAAACATGAGACATCCAAAGACACTTCGTGAGCAGGAAGGAAGATACTTCATGTGAGGAATGTTAAAGCTAAATCTGCCAAAAACGTGCTTTCATGGCACATCTTTAATGGGTTTAGGATTAAACAAAAAAGAAACCAGCAAAGTTGAGGTTTCAGTGTGAGTTGAGGTACTGTGTAAAACCTGCAATCAGTAGTCAAGAATCAAGCGTTCAACAAGTTCCCATGTCCCTGGGGTCTGACTATTAAACATGTTTTGGGTCTTCTCAAACGCCCTCGGTTTGTGTTAATGTTCAGTCCATCAATTCCAAAACTCAACAAAAACAGCTACCAGATTCACATTCGAATTAATCTGAGCTCTAATTTCCTGCAAACAGCATCAGTGAGCTAAACTGATTTTAAAACAAAACAAATTTGCCCATTGGCCTCTGACCATCATGGCCTCCTAATCATCTTCATACACTAAACATCACACAAAACAATAAGCTGGTGTGTGGTGGGCATTCTGGCGCAATATGGCTGCCGTCGCATCATTGCACACTGGTGGTGGTTGAGGAGATTCCCCTCCTTTCATGTAAAGTGCTTTGAGTACTCAGAAAAGTGTTATATAAATGTAACGAATTATAAACAGTGCATCTGCACTGGTTGACTGATTGGATAAAGAGCATGTTTCCGTGTGGTTTGCATCACGCTCTCCTGAGTCCACTAACAAGTGCCCTCATCAGTCAGGGCCGTGTGAGTGTGCCACAGATTGGCCGGTTCTGGTGTCTGCCTGCACCAGATGTGCTGCGCTATAACACAGCCTTTCATGTTGTTCACTGTGGAAGAGGCCGTTTCTACAAGATTGCTTCAATAAGACAGATGCAACATCGCTTTGACAAGGGTGTATGCTAGGAGTCTATCCCAAACCTCGCTCTATTTATACTTTGAGTTGGAATGTCTGGAAATGCACATCTTAAAACACAATATTTTACTTTATTATTTTATCGGTAAGCTAAGAAAGGAAATCCTTAATTGAGATTGCTTTACTAATTTAAATTGAGGCTTTTGCATAGGTTTTCATTTTCTCATATTCCATTTGCAAAATATATATATATTTATGTATATCTGATTTGTGTATTGAGATGATGTAAAGCACATTGGTCAACATGTGTTGTTTTAATTGTGCTATATAAATAAAAACATACAGTATATATTTTGAAAATATTTAAATGTATTTACATGTCTATATTTATATTCATATAAGTTATATTATATATAAATATATTTCATATATAAACATAACATCTTTTTTCTGAAATATATACATGCATGTGTGTGTATTTATATATACATAATAAATATATCCAGCACACATACATATATTATGTAAAGAAAAACTTTTATTTTGGATACAATTTATCGCGATTAATCGTTTGACAGCACTATATATACACACACACACACACACACACACACACACATATAATTTTATGATTTTATGAACAAAATTTCTCAAGACCAAGGCCAAAATGTACTATTCTTAATATTGTTTTCATAAAAATTTATTGGTTTACTAAGTTAAAGGGATAGTTCACCCCAAAACATTAAATTTACTCATGCTGTTCCAAACCTGTATGACTTTCTATTTCTATCTATCATCTATCTATCATCTATCCATCTATCCATCTATCTATAATCTATCTTCTATTTATCATCTATCCATCTATCTATCTATCTATCTATC
>NW_015542416.1:583828-590598 GCF_001515605.1 Sinocyclocheilus anshuiensis | reverse complement strand
ATCATCTATCATCTATCTATCATCTATCCATCTATCCATCTATCCATCTAACCTCTATCATCTATCTATCTCTCTATCATCTATCTATCCATCTAACCTCTATCATCTATCTATCTATCTATCATCTATCTATCATCTATCTATCTATCTATCTATCTATCTATCTATCCATACAATGGAAATTAATGGTAACCAAATTTTGGTAAATGTTCGTGTTCTGCGGGTTTGGCGAGACATGAGGAGGAGTAAATAATGACATGAATTTTTATTTCTTGGTGGACATTTCCTGTAGCCATTGTCTAATACGTTACCTATGTTCATTTTTATTCATGTTTTATATTATTAATAATGTTGTCCTATTTTAAGAGAAACATCTGAAATTAAGCTAATACTTTAATAAAACCAAACTGAGAACTTTGGGTTTCTGAAAGAGCAATTAAATCCTCCGGGCTGTACTCAGGAATAATATCAGATGTTCACAGTCTGTGTGGCCATCAAGCAGCTACTGATCAATGAAGTGCATTGATGTATCAGACAGATAAAATGCTGTCAGGCTCTCTGCTTATTTATGTTCTGTGTGACTGAGCCGGTCCCGATCCAGCTAGGAAGGTATGCTCTACTCTACTGAGCATGGCCAGTGCAATTTTTAGCAAGCAATAAACAAACCGCTTGACCGTAAACTCACTTACCCCAGGGATTACCGCAAACGTATGAACTCAGATGCTTGCGTGCATCCCTGGCTGGCATCTAAGGACGACATCCGGGTAGATATTCCCATTTCAAAAGATTGTCAGAAGCCCTGAAAGCAGGCCATTCAATCTCAACTCCACAACATATAGAAGGGAAGCCACACAAGTGCATCACTAACATACCTTCTCCCTTCATGAACAGCATTGCACCAGCATTCAGTGAAGCTAGAAAGTCATCAAACTGATAGAACAAACAGTGTTGACAATGCAAATTCTTCATTCAGAAGCATATTTCAGTAGCAGTATGCATATATGAATAATAGCCTTTCTGCTCTGTGTTTCAGTTGCATAGTGACAAGAATGCAGAAATAAATGCAGGAATATGTAGGCTTCGGTCAGAAGAGGGTTTAGACATTTTTACTCAGAATATACAAGAAAAGGAACTAAAATAGATTGAGCTATGTTAAATTACAGATATTGCACTCTTCGTAAGTAGAGGTTTGGTCCCTCCATAAGAATGCACTGCTCTCTGTGCTCTCTTACTTTACAAAACCTATTCGATGTTTCTGCTCTTTTATTATTGGAACATACATTTGATTACACAACAATAATAATAATAATAATGCAAGACAAACGACAGCAATGTTGTGTTGAGGATCTGATCATAATGGATTACCTGCCCTATAGAGGGCGTCTTCTTTGTGTCACTGAATATTTTAAACATAATATAACTTCATAATAAGTAGATTTTAAATACAGACCTGTAATTAATCAGTAGTATAGTTTTGTATCAATTCAGATAAGTGTATATGAGATTAAACACAGTGATCATACATCTCAGCAAAAACAAAAAAACAAAAAAAAGTTTTCTGACTAAATGTTAAAGAAATTATTAGTTTTAACCAACACAGAGATAAAAATGCATGCAATAATTATTTATGTTGGCTCTTACCTCCTGTTTTAAAACTGCCTCCTGAAGCATTAATGGCTTGATTTGAAAATATTGATAAATCATTCCATGACTCTGTGTGTCCACTGGAGGAGCCATAGTGCGAGTCCCCGCCGACTCCTTATACAGACAGACCTGATGACGTCAGAGAGAGAGAGACACGCCCCTAATAACCATGAGCCAAAAACGTGCATCCATGACTTTCTTGCACTGTTATTATTGTTGCTGTGTGTCCAAATGCATACACGTTTTCTCCATATTGCAGCTAAATTGTATTTTTACATTACTGTGAATAGACAAATCTACACTAATGCAGAATAAATGAGGTAAGAATGCAGATTTTCACAGCATCAATACAACTGAAAGGACATGAAAGGGACATGCTGGGACTGTATTTGCTATGCTGAACCTCACCCGCTTCTACACTCTTTTGCATTCACGATCCACCACAAATCCCAAATTATCCTATTTGTGATCAAATGTGCCAGTACAAATATCAGTCTGTGCCATTTGACTGAGGACAGTAATAGCTCTACTGCATTAACACGGCGCGTGGGCTGACAGGACTGAGGAGTTCATTATTCATGTACGGATTTAAATATGCTGACACTCTAATTAAAATGCTCTGCTGTTCGGTAGCTAATCAAAATGAGAATGAGGATAAAGCTACGTCTCTTTATCTGTAAATGACCAGCAGTGCACCGGACCATCCAGAAGGCATTGCTTTAGTCAGGAGCACACACTCAGAGTCAGGTGAGCTGAAGCTGAAGCACCTGCCGCAACAGAGTGCAAGCACAGTGCTTTACTGCCATCTATAGACACGATCAGGATCTGCTGCATGTGTGTTTATGATGCAAATTAATATTAATGCAGTGAAAAGATATTAACGATCACTTAATGATCATTTAATCATCACGCAGAAAGCATTTAGAGTATATTTAATTCATCTTCCCTGCCTCATTTATATTAAAGAACTCTTCTTCTTAAAAAAAAATACAAATAAACAGGAATCAGGGGTAAAAATGCGACAAACAGCAAACCGGAGGTCATTCATCATTTCAGATGGAGAGTCACATGTATGAGCTTAGGATGCAATGAAATTTTAACTTGGGCGAGTAAAACATACTGAACAACATGCTTAGAGATGGACGCATTCGAAACTCTGCTTTTTGAACCTTTGCGAATCATTTGTTTCGAACCATTGACTCGGAGCGCGTATGTGTCAAAACGACAAGTCACGTGATTTCACTAAACCATGCTTCACTCTGAAATTCGAGAAACTTTTCCAAATTTCATTTGTTCGCCGGCAGTGAACCCATGTGGTTTCTACCTGATCACAGATCAGTTTAATCAATTTGTAGACATTTTAATGACTCATTTGTGTAATAAATAGTAAAATTTGCAGTTAGTTAGTCTCATATTGGCCCGATTAACCAAGCTCTCAATGAAACAAAAAAACAAGCCCTACAATTGAATGAAATAACATATATTATACAGACACTTCACACATCTAATGGTTTAAGATCCCAGCAGGCACCGGGCGTCTATGTAACGTCAGGTTGACGTTGGACATGACGTCAGACAAACGTTGCATTTTGGTTGAAAATGAAAATCGGGTTGACGTCAATATTTGACGTCAACTTGACGTTGACTTAACATTGAATTTTGGTTACACAACCTAAAAACAACAAAATATCAACGTCAGCTGACGTCGGTATTGGCCATCAATTTAAAGAGGTCATATGATGTTGCTAAAAAGAACATTATTTTGTGTATTTGGTGTAATGAAATGTGTTCCGGCATTGTAGTCTACTCTCCCAGGATCAGGAAACAGTCCTCCATAAAATGCGCTGGACACATCTGAATATTTGGGTTGAAGTGTTCTGGAACAGTGTTGTAAATACAACTTAACCACTGATTTCTAGTCGTGTCCTCTTTTGGAAGACCAAACAAAGTAGTTTCGCTTTCACAACGAAGCACACAGCGTCTTCACGACATGACGGCGGCAGCAACAATACTACAGCGAGAATAAAAGTTACGCCTTCTTTCTTTGCGTGAACATCTGGGTGGCATTATGCAAATCTTCCCACATAGTGACGTAGACATGTGGGGGCGTGTTTAAACGAGGCGTTTTAGGTAAGCGTGGCTGACTCTTAAAATTGAAATCGCATCATATGACCCCTTTAACATCGACATTAGACGTTGAATTTACATTGAATTTTGGTCACCCGAGTCGCAACCACAATTTAACCAAATATCAACGTCTTATGACGTTGTGTGCCTGCTGGGATGTGTGTGCATTTAATAGATTGCACACAATAGATCAAACATTTGCAACTGGTTTGTAAAAGGTGTTTTTATGCATACTTGCATTTCTATAGTTTTCTATTGCATTTCCACCGTTTTGACCAGCAGGCGTCACCAGCGCTTCGAAACATTGAATCATTTTGCGAAGCAACTGGTTCAATTGATTCAAAGTATCGTTCAAAGCTCCGTTTCTCCCCTCGAGCGATTCCACCGTGTAATCAGATGTGACAGGTTTTAATCCAAACTATGAACGCGAAGTGAAATCTATCCAAAAAAGTAACTATCAGTAGTTTGTGTCTCACTTTAATTAATTAATGACTATTTGTAACAGAAGCACAGAACATGAACGCTTTAATTAGGCTTATAGTTATAAGGGGCCGATGTTGCAGACGGTGAAGTAATGGCGATAACATTGTAACTTAACTTGTCTCTCAGTGTAAACTTGTGCACTTGTGCAAATGTTTAGTAACAAAGAAAAAGTCATAATTGACAGATGTGTTTTGTTACATTTTTGGAATATCAAACACATTCTTGGAAGTTAAAAGCCCTGCACATATCGATTGTTGTTATTGTGCTTTTAGAGCTGCTCTCCCGCGCTAATGTTATCCCTTACAATCCAGGTCAGAGTTGAAGAATGTGTTTCAGAAGCCTCTCCATGAAGAGAATCAAGAAGATGTCGCTGGGTGACGCAGAAGAATGAACATTAAAATGCACAGAGAAAATAAGATTGCTGTAGGGTTCTGTCTCAGAGATCCGTCTGATTATCTGTGCTCTGTCTGGATGCCATTAGTGTGGTGAGGGAAGAAGAGGGTTAATTATGCATTAAGTGGAAATTAAAGTCATGGTTTTTTTTTTTGTAATGGTGTGAGTCCTAGGCTAATATGTTTGGTACATCTACTGTAATGTAACTTTTACAGTTAGTTTATGTATGAGCTGAGTGTGCTTAAAGGTTCCCACTCTTTTAACCAATGGATTTGCATGACTTTTTCCAGTCGTTCTTGACTTACTGGATGATTTTTAAAAATATTTTACTCATAATGTTTACTCATTAAAATATTTTAGAAAAATTTAGGCTGTATTATAAAAAAAATCCCCATGCAGTTTTAAGATTTTATTAATTTAGGGGGGTGAATTAAAATAAGAAATATCTTGATTTTACATTGTTTTAGTTTATTTCACTGCTTCATTTGTCTTAATTCAAATTCTACATATAAATTCATATTTGGAATGACATAAATATGACATTTTTAACACAAACTATTGCTATAAGATTCCACATCTTTCTTAGGCAGGAGTTTTTTACAATAGTAAATGTTGCCACTAGAGGGCTGCAAAGTAATAAAGGTTGTCTCTGTTTTTTAAGATTTTGGCTACAGGATGATTTCTGTCCTGAATCTTGACAGTAAACCAGGAGTAATTTTGGGCTGACAGCTGACATTGATTCTGACTTGGTACATTTGATGCTGTGTTAAGAGCAGCACTGTCACTAGTTTGCTTTACCTTTCTGTTGTTCATTGTCTCTTTATACACAAATTGTGTTAGAGGGGATTCGGGATTCAATAGGAGGCTCTTTACTGAAAGTATCAAGTGAAGTAAACAATCCATTATTAGCTGCTGTTGTGTGAGATGACACGATTACACAGACATGTGCTGAAGCTGCATTCATAGAGCTACTGAGAACATGAAATCTGTCGGATTAAATAATTGCATCCTCTAGGTGGCATATTTCATCTGCAGCAGATATTCATCTGTGAGCTGTGCTACCAGATTTTTTCAAATGCTTGCACACAAAACCTTTACTTGTGACACAGTTTCTGAAAGCTGACACTCAGACAGCAGAAGCACACACCAAATCTACAAAACCATACACTAATTCTCAGCCTTTGACTCAGTTTTCAATTTCATAAAACACCTTTTGCAAAACACAACACAATTCTCTATGTAGCACACAAAAATCTAACAGGAATTAATATTATGGCAAAGGTGTTTGCAAATGTTTGCTTTTGAGACGTGTTTGTGATATTTTGAATGCAGTGCTTCATTTAGAGATAGATAGATAGATAGATAGATAGATAGATAGATAGATAGCATTTATGTGTTATTATCACTGTTGCCATTGAGAGAGGCCTTCATGAAATGCTCTGCAGTTCTTGTGTTAAACCAGCAGGTGGCGCCAGTGCTCTTCTGTTTGTAAATGCACTGTTAGCTGAAGTGCTGTGACTCTTCAATGCAGTATCATTTCATTCATTACATGTGAGTTCTGTGACTGGATCATCATTGAAAGTATCTGGCATGCAGTTAAATTGAGAAGATTTTTTATTCTTGTTCTCTGATTTTACATTATACATCAGTTTTATACAAAACATAGTGTTAATTGTGTAAAAACAACAACGACATGCTATGGCATAATTATCCTAGTGAAAAATTAATATACTAAAATGTATTTGAAATACATTTATTTCGTGCTAAGTATACTACAAATACATTTAAATATTACGTACTTAATAAAAAAACCTTGCAAGTGTACTTTTACTTAAAAGGTATACTTAAAGTCTGCTAAATTGGAACAACTAATTTTGTGCTTAATGCATTTTAATTGTGCGGAAGTAGAGCAGAAGTCCAACTAAAGAAGTATACTGAAGTATATTTAATTGTGCTAAAGTGGAACTATTGCAAGTATACTTCAGGTACACTTTAAATAGTTTGCATTTAAAGATCATGATTCAAAAATCATACAATCCTCATCAATAGTGACATTAAAGGGGTCATATGATGCGATTTCAAGTTTTCCTTTCTCTTTGGAGTGTTACAAGCTGTTCGTGAAT
>NW_015542416.1:570572-583235 GCF_001515605.1 Sinocyclocheilus anshuiensis | reverse complement strand
TATTTGTGCTGTTGCTTGTAGTTAGATTATTTGTTCTTATTTTCTTTATTTTTATTTGACAATATAGTGTTTTTTCCCAAAACACAGCACATCACAACCGTACCGAAACAGTGACCCTAAAACCGCGATACAAACCGAACCATGAGTAAGTTGAACTGTTGCACCCCTAATATATATATATATATATATATATATATATTAGAAGGCTTGAAAATTTGTTAAGGTAGTATTAGCATTCTGTGATCACACAAAAAGGTGAAATAATAACAAAAAAAAATGTTTAGCAATGCTTTATTATTTCTTGAAAAATAATACACATTTGCTATTTATGCCTGTTGCACAAAGCTGTTACTGTACATTGGAAAGAAAACAGGAAATTACATCACAGAAGGCACACCCCAGACCCTTCTAAAAAAGAATGGACCTTTTTGTAACATGTACCACGAAGCCGGTTTAGCTGGCTAGTCGGGTATATTTTAGATTAGTTTGCACTTCTGGGTAAGAGATCTCAAACTGCACCAATCAGCTGCGAGCAAACATCTCTAACGCACTAAGCCAGTGTCTCTGGCTTCAACCTGAAGGGTAACCTGTTTCACGGCATGTGATTGGCTGTTGATTACTGACGTCACACTTTCATGTGCACACGCTGCAGTTATTAAAAGCATCTGTTAAATAATTATTCATATCTGTGTTGTTGTGTATTCAAAGTAAGATTTTTTATCAAAAATAACCCTAGTGATTAATATACTAAAATGTATTTGAAATACATTTATTTCGTGCTAAGTATACTACAAATACATTTAAATATTACGTACTTAATAAAAAAACCTTGCAAGTGTACTTTTACTTAAAAGGTATACTTAAAGTCTGCTAAATTGGAACAACTAATTTTGTGCTTAATGCATTTTAATTGTGCGGAAGTAGAGCAGAAGTCCAACTAAAGAAGTATACTGAAGTATATTTAATTGTGCTAAAGTGGAACTATTGCAAGTATACTTCAGGTACACTTTAAATAGTTTGCATTTAAAGATCATGATTCAAAAATCATACAATCCTCATACACCAAATACACAAAATAATTATCTTTAAAAAAGCATCATATGACCCCTTTAAAACACATTTTAGGTTTAATATTAAGAAATGTGCAATGTGCACAAGTAGTACTCCAAATAAAGTTTAATTATAATTTGATATCAGTAATTCTTGGGTGATATGTCAGTAAATATGCAAATAAATTTGAACTATACTTAGTATGAAATAAATGTATTTTAAATATATTAATTTTTGACTAGGGCACACCATCATCATGCATGAATGATTTTCTGAACTTTCTGATTATGACATGAAACAAGATAACATGAAATAAGATTCATTCTCCCTGTTTATCATTTTGTTGAATGATGAAAATAAATCATAAGAGTAAAATGTCACGTATGTAAGTATTTAGAGTGTTTTGATGGGGTGAGTGAGTTGTGTGTCTCGCCTTAACCCAGACTAAAGCTTTTCCACATGATCAGTAGTAGTTTCTCTGACAGCATCAGAATATTCTAAAGCAGGTGAAAGTGAGCTCCAATCTCTGCCTTTCATTCAGAATCCTCTGAAATTGCACCCTGCGTTAGATCTCCATTACGTTTTGAACTTGACGATACCGAATTCATCTCATCTTAATTAGGGGTTTTAACAGGAAAATCGTATTGTGGAACGCATCCTCCATCGCCATGACAACCGCTATATCAGCATCACTGTGATGAAGACGTGATGTTTCTGCACAGGACTCGTGTGTTACTGTTCACTGCTCACAGACAGACTGCATCTGCATTATGTAGATGGTTTATGGAACGGTTTATACGCCTGACACGTAAGATGCTTCACATGTGCGGTCTAACAGTCGGTGATGATTAAATCAAGGCTGAAGCGTCTGTCATTGGGAAAGAGCTAGATTGAGGTCCAGATGATGCACATCCTCATCATCCAGTCTTTGCTTGTTTTCAGAGAGACTGATCCAGGGTCAGTGCATCAGAAGCTCATTTACTGTACAGCACAGGCTAAAGCATCATTGATCTGGAGAGAACTAGGCCTGAATCCTCAAGTGTTCTGACTGCTCTCATTCTGCTTTTTCACATCTTCTCTGAGTACATTATGCATTTTATTATTCTATGTTGCACTTACAGTAAAAACGGTGTCGTTTGTGTCCCTGTAACTGAATGCTGATATAGGCTATTTAAGGGGATACAAAATATGTTTCCTTTCACTTGATAGATTTGACCCTGGTTTGTCACTTTAGTATCATTGAGATAGTATTACAGTTTTTATTAATAATTTAAATTGTTACTTTTTTATATATTTTCCAATTGCATTTAAATTTTTAGTCATTTTAAAAGTTTTAGTTTTTGTCTCTTTTTTTATAAAATTGTATTATTTATTTATTTTTTCAGTTAAAATGTATTTTATTTCAAACAAAGAAAATGTTTCTTTATGAATTTAGTTTACTTAATAAACCTGGTGATATGCTCAAGAATTTTTAAAGTAAAACCTGAATTTTGAATTTTAGCTCAGTGTCCTACATCTGAATATTGAAGAATATATTTCTTGGATGGCAATGCTAAGTTAAAAATGCTTTTCTAAAATCTTTTCTGAAATGTGTCACAAGACCTTTGCTTTCTGTTGCATTCGTTGGCACATTTAATAAACTGAAAAAAAATTGGTGAAGAAGCAGTTTTCACATGATCTTCAGAAATCATTCTAATATGCTGATTTGCTGCTCGAGGAACATTTCTGATTATTATCAATGTTGAACACAGTTGTGCTGCACAATATTTTTGTGGATACTGTCATACATTTTATTTTTCAGGATTCACAGATGAATAGGAAGTTCAAAAGAACAGCATTTTTTCATAGAAATCTTTTGTAACATTATAAATGTATTTACTGTCACTTTTGATCAATTTTATGCATCCTTGATCAATAATATTGACTTTAAAAACCTGACCCCGAACATTTGAATGGTAGTGTTGTTATAATAATATTATATGCTTATGCCCTTTTTATTTTTGATTTTATTATAGTATTATCCATTTTTCTGTACGTATTAAAGATTCTACTTTAATTCTGACCTGTTTCTGTATCATGATGGGCTTTCATCTCCAGCATGAAGACTGATGAGGTGGTTCCTCTTTGACCCCAATCACATGTTACATGGTGAGCACAATCATCTAATGCGATGTTAATGGTGTTACTGTATTAAATGTGACACACGCAGGGCTGCCAGTTCATGGGACAAGAAAGTGATTTATATCGAAGCACCCCCACCCATATACACTCTACAACATATTCATTAGGCCTCGCTGTGAAGCAGTTTATGAATTATGAAATAGTTAGCTATGAATAAAGTGCTTTCATAATGTGGTGTTTTGTTGTTTAAAGCGAAGTACCTGTGCCTTTTGACAAAGAGCAAACTTTTAACGTGTTGCCTCTATTAGAAGCTTTAAGACTTGATGGTGTTGCCAGTGTAAAATGCCTGACTCAGTTGAATGATTCTAACTTTCTGCATCCTGGGATATGATATATATATTTCGGTTTCACTGCTTTTGACTACAATGAAAACATCATTACTGTCATCATAGGACATGAATCATCACAGCTGCTATATAGCAACTGGTGCTCACATTGCTGGGAACGAAAGAAAATTATAGATTGCTTACAGTGGAAGCAGTGGAAATGCTTTTAAATGGAGATTTAGAGTCATCTCAAAATGCTTTTGCTTCAAAGTGTTTGCATCAGCCGTTTCTGTACGGTTTCTCCATTCCGTATGACACGTCATCGGGGCCGTTTTAACCATAGGGCTAGGCGGGGCTGAAGCCCCGGGGCCCGAGAAAGGAGGGGGCCCGTGATTGGCTGTGGAGTAGATTGACTGGAGCGCCGATCGCCAAAGCCACCACGCCCCCCACTTATTAGCGCTGTTATTTAGTTGAGCTTTCCCGTAAATTCCATGCATTACCATTTGAGATTGAAACGTAAAGTCTGAATTTGGTTTACCAATTAAATGCATTTATTCTATATTTGACTTTTGAACGATATGCGCACGTATCTATCAGGTGATTGCTGCCCAGTATGTCTGCATTCACCTCTCTTCACTTTGTTCTGGAGTAATCTGGAAATGGTCCTGCAAAGAACAATATTCAATAAGTAAAAATGTCAGCAATTCTAAAAGAGAGAGGGGCTCAAAAAACGAAAAACTTCAAATACAAACAACATAAAAAACATGACTTCGTAAATTCCCCAGCTATCAGGTTATTTTACTAAAGCTGATGATGGAGTGGAAGTTGTGGAACAGCAAGTGGACCGGGTACATGGAACATATAAAAACACAGCATCATCGTCCCCACAGATTGTATGTTAGTTTGATTATTAACTTGATGGATGTATATTGCTTTTTGTGTCTGAACAAACTATATATTCATTTAAGGGTTGGGAGATAGCCCTGTCACGGTACGATAAGGGAAAACACCGTGTAAACAGGGGTCTGGGTCCAAACGCAGGTTTATTTACAAAACAAAAACGGACTTAAACCTCTGGGGTTTAAGGGTGTTTTGGGGGCCTGGAGAAGTTTTGACATGCCCTGACATTTCTGCTTTTTTTTTTATTCAGTCTATTTGCACATTTTCTTTATACAATATATTTATTATTCAGTGCTTTAAGTTTTTCAAGTAGGCCATTTTTTATGATCTTTGTTCTGTTGTAGCCTAATTTGTGACTGTTTACTTGTCTTCAGTAAGCTTATTTTTACTTAGGCTAGTATTATTTTTTATTGATATTGAAATTGGTAACAAAAATTATGAAATTTCAGTGCATCAAGAATTTTGATATGTTATGAAAATCTAATATATATATATAAATAAAAATATAAAAAATATATATATACATAGGGTACAAGGGGGCTAAAGGCGGACACAGTTCCCCTCCACTAAAGGATCTTCTTGTGATGTAGGACTCAAACCTTGTGAGGCCCAGTGTGGAGAGGTTTAATAGGAGGATCTAGTGGTTATGTGGAAGGATGCAGATTGACAGGGCTTTTGAAACCTGACTGAGTGTTGTCTTGCTGGTTGATCTGTGAGAGGAATGCAAAGTTCTGGCTGCAAATAACTCACACAAGTGTTGATGTTATGAAGAAGAGGAGAGACATTGATCTGTAATTTTCTGTGAATATAGGGCTTACCATTGGTTACTTTTACCCAAGCCTGCTTGACTGTGGTGGTGAAAGTGCCAGTGAGGAGTGATGTGTTGATGATGTGTGTAAGGGCAGGTAGGAGTCTGGAAGAAATGGCTTGAAAGGAATAGGGTCAAGGGGGCAGGTGATAGCATGGCTGTAGAGAAGACAATTAGAGACCTCATCCTCAGGTAGTGAAAAGTTTCATGTGGGTGGTCGGTGTTTGTGAGACTGTGGGGCTGAGAATTGACCGTTTATGGATGTTGTCTGTGGAAAAAGTGGTCATTAGCTGTCATAGAGAGGGTGGAGGAGGACAGAGGTGAATGTCTTCTACAGTTTATGAGTGTCTGAAGTGCTGTTGCTCTTGTGATAGTTGATGCTTTTGCAGTGGGGACCTTTGCAGAAAAAGAAGAGAGCAGTTGATACCTGCTCAGGATAGCAGGATGTTTCAACGAGCAGCAACCTTTTTGTATGGTTTGATGTCAGGGGTTAGAGAGTGACCTGAATGAGAGGACAGATGTTGTCTAGACAGCATGTTAAAGTGGAGCACAGTGTCTGTAGCATTACTTGCATCAAGAAAGTTGAAGTAAGAGAGGGAAGAGTGACCGAGAAATAGTGCTGTATCTGCTGATTTGATGTTTAAGAAAATGTCAAGCCTTGGTTTTTCTTTGAGTAATGTAATTTTGTGACATTTTGCAGTTTTACTTTAATACTCATTTATCATCAGCTTGGTTTCAGGTTCCCATCTCAACATGAGCTGGTAGCTATGTGAAGACCTCGTTCAAAGGTTACATTTTTGCATTTCTTGCATTGGCAGTGTGGAATAACACTGTGCTCTGACTGCAGAGGGGGTTTTAGCAAACCAACTGGACAGATGAAAGAATACAGTAATACAGAATACAGTAAGGAATACCGTCTACAGTACCTATAGACTCCTACATTTTTATGTTTATTTGTTGGTTCTATTTTGACAGGACATTATGGGCAGAGAAAATATCACAAACTCTCCCACATGCACATGAAAGCGCAATATGTCAGAAACTTATACAGGATGATGACTGCTGTCCACATCAAATCTGTCCAACAAAACACATTTGCTTGAAACCCCCCATTTGAAGTCCTGTCATTATTTCTGTGACTAAGCTACATCACCGTGTTACACTTTTGCATAATGCCCACCTACTGGCTGTTTGGCTCGCCATCAGGCAACAGTTGACTAAGTAATTTCACTGTGTCAAGATGCTGTTTTTTAGAGGGCAAAAAAACAAAACAAAAAAACCCTGAATGGTTTTCCAATAGCCACATCATAGTTCCCAAAGATATAATACTGCTGAAGCAGAACATATACAGAGTATCAACTATTTGCTTCCATACAATGACAAACCATGCACTGTAAAAAATACAAAATAAAAATTAAAAAAAAACAGCTGTGGTTGCCAGAACTTCACTGCAAAAAAATATGGTTGCTATTAAATTAAATCTCCCATTAGATTTATCACAATCTCTCACTGTATATCAAATAAACCACATGAACTTCAAATGTGCAATCACCTGTTAAAATCACATGTGAAATATGTGGAACACATGCCCACACATTTACACATGAAAATGTTCCAAAACATGTTTCACATGTGGAAATGTGTTCTGCATATTTCATATGATTTTGTGATTGTACATGTAATGTTTATGTAAGGGAATATATTGTTAACCAATTAATGTTTTTTACTGGAGCATTTTTACAGTCCTTACCATTAAAATTGCAATTATTTTTTACAGTGTGGGGTCCAAAACAATACTGGACGTGGGTGCCTTTTGGATGAAATCTGGGAAGCAGAATTTTTGCTTTTTTTGGTGAACTCTCCCTTTAAGTTAGGAATGCCTCATTTATCACCACTGCTATTTCCTTTATGATCAGTGTTGGGTTGCCAGTCTTCCAGGATTTGTAAATCCCACAGGCTGTTAGTTGTGTCCTGTCACGCTGTGCTTGTTCTTGTGCTGCTGTGATTAGTGTCTCCAGCTGCTAGAATTTCCCAATGTCAAGCACCTCCGTTTTTGGCAATCCTGCTGCGTGCGTAATTGTGAAGAGCTTGATATGGTTGCTAAATATTTAAAGTGATGCCTTTAAACTGCCTTTTTTATTATTTTGTACTGGTCTCTGTGGTCCCCTTATAATGTTATCAAGATTTTTACATCAAAAAACATCATAATTTAGAAGTAATAGGCTATTTTCTGTCCTGTTTTTAACCCCCCTCTGTTTGAATAGGCGTGGCGGATTGTAGACTCGGAAGTAAACGCCCACTGCTATGATTGTCTAAGAGTTGTATGATTGACAGCCTAAATCAGACGCTGCTGTGATTTAGGTTAAAAATGCATAAATAGGCTACTCAGTACATATCAAACGATCTGTAATAACAGATAAAGCAATAGTGACCACGTAATAAAAACAGTTACACTTAATTGTGTTGCGACATTACTGTCGGATCCAATATAGACGGCACAGCATCGTCTTTTAGTTTCAATCTTTCTGAAAATCCTGCATCGAATTGTGCCTTGTTTGTAAACAAATCCGCAGTAAAATGAAGTGAACAAAGGACCAAGTTCTTACTGACTCAGTCTGGATCTTCATTACAAATAAAGTTCAACCACTCTTTCCTAACGTTGGGATCAGAAGGAAGGCAATGGAAACACTGTTTTTCCACAACTTGGCACTGCACAGCGTATCGTTGTATTCAGAGTGTTCTTTATCGTTTGGTTTCTGCATAGACCTGCATTCGCCTATCTTGTTATTCACACTTTGTGTGCGAATAGGTGGGCGGGGCTAAACAGGCAGTGATGTAGAAGCAGGCATTGATCTTCTTCTGCGGAGGCAGGGTTTATCCACACTATTAAATCATAGAGTAGAACATTCCACAAGCTGTGGTTTTGTCAAACTGGCTTCAATATAAGCTGTTTTTAGACTAACGAGAAAGTTTTGAGTTCTGAAACTTACAGGATGTTTTTATAGTACAATGACCTCTTATGTCAAAACATAGAGAGAATTTTGGTTTCTCAGTTCATGACCCTTTTAATAGTAAAACTACAGTATATCACAAGCAAAAATACTGTTGTATTGAATATTCTGAAAATTTTGTATGCGAGTTAGCATTTTCTTTCTATAAATGACTACATACAGCCATTTTTGAAAATAGTGCAGAATTAAAATTACACACAAATACAGCAACTGTAATTGCATTTATTAAGTTTTTAATAATGTTTATCAAAATTGTAGTCATTGTCAACCCTTTTTTTGAAAGACAGTATTACACGAACCCATCCATCATATTACATCATCCCTGGTTCAGAGAAGCAAAACAGGGAATGTGAGATTGAGTTTCATGGACAGACGATGACAGACAGTGAGGACATTCAGCTTGAGTCACGGCCCACAGAACTAATTGGATTCCCCCAGTTTCTCTTCACAAACTCATGGCAACATAAGACAGTAGAGGTGGACTTCAAGTCATCATGGCAAATTATCTCAACTCATTAGAGACTTAGTCATTAGTGAGACTACCCAATTAAGTGAAAGAACAACACCATGAAACAAATACTAGCTATCTCTCTCTCTCTCTTCCTGTTCTTTGATAAAAACTGCTGCCATGGCAACGGAGGTTGGTAAATGCACAGGGGAGGGCAAGAAAACTTCAGACAGACGCTGATTCTGTGTCATTTCATTCAGGATCACTATCACACGATGCAGATAATAGCATGAATACTGGTAAAGGGTTCAATTGTTTTTAACTAAAGTTGCAAAAGTAAGGCAGGATACACAAGCAACGTTAACACTGGACAAGGACAAACTGAAAAGACTAGAACTTAAGTAGACAGACCAATGAGGGACTACGACTAAATTAAGTAGACACATGTGAACTAACATAATCAAGAGGAGACAGAAACTAGGTCGAGGAACACATGAGGGATGAAAACCCTCTGTGGTTTTCCCTCTGAGTGACTGTGTCACTCCGCTTGCGGTATTTCTCGCGAGTGTCATGGCGGACACCCAAATGCTCTATAATTTTATAAATAATACTGATTTTGTGTCACAGAATGTAGTTTTAAGAGTTTTTTTTAGTCAAGAATGTACTTCTTTAGACTTTAAATATGCAGTTTGTTAATAAAGATAACGCCTATTTGAAAATTCGCTTCAATGTTTTCGGAGATGTGAGCTCCAGAGCGTCAGCGGCCGTTCAGTGCTCATGAACCCGCCGAGAGCGCCTCACCTCGGCCAGATCTTCTGGAATTTACTGCTGGTTCTGATGTCTCAGAGCACTGCCTGTGTACTTTTGACTGAATTGCCTAGCCACTTTTATGGTGGCTGTTGTTGTTTATTAATTATTATTATTTAATAATTAATATTTATATTAATAATAGTAGTATTTAATAATAGTATTTAGTATTGGGAAACTGTATTTTCGTGATGGTGATTTTAGTTACATTGTTCTACCATTAGATGGCGACAAGAGACTGAAAGAGGGCTGTAAACAATGAGGTTATTTTTACTTTTAACAACAGCTTTTAACAACAAATGCACTGAGCAGCGCTGTCATCGGAAATCACCATTAACAGACAGATGAAAGGATAGTCTGACAAAGATATCGCTTTCCTCAGCGGACATTCAAACTAATGGTTTATTGTGAATATGAGATTGAGCTGAAGAATGAATGCTGTATCAGATGCAGGTAATCACACTCACTCAGTACATCTCTCTCATAACACTCTACTACTAGTTCTACTACTCTAATACTCAAAATGGTAAAGAAATATTGCATGGGTAAAATGTTGAAGACATGGTTTAATTTTGTACTCTACTTTATGTAAATGAGTTCCAGACTAGGGCGGGCAACACCATGGCCACCTCGGACACAAGTGGCCAATCACATTCCTGGAATGGAGAGGCACCAGATTCCAATCTCCTCCTCATTGGAAAGGGATAAAAGTTTCCTTCCAACAGACACTCCTCGTTCTGTGTTTCCGACCTGTGTGGTAGAAGGCAATAGCAGATCACCAATGTTCTGAGTCTCCAGCCTGTGAAGGTGAGACAATAGCAGAAACAACAGTCTAGGTTTCTGACCCGACGAGGAAGGAGGAGACTTCAAGACAGTTAAGGTTCAGCTAAGCCAGTGGTTCCCAACCCTGGTCCTGGAGGGTTTTGGAAAACACAAATTTCTGGTCTTGGAGTCTCTAATGAGCTGATGATCTGAATCAGGTGTGTTTTATTAAGGAGACATGCAAAACAGTGTTGGGGTGCCTCCAAGACCAGGGTTGGGAACCACTGAGCTAAGCTCTTGAGTAAGCTAACTATAAACTTACCAAACCTCTTTCCTAAATACCTTGGCTTATGCCGAGTTCACACTGCATGATTTTCAAACTTATCTTGGTCTCTCATTGGCTGTAGGTCATCGCCGATGTAGTTTTCAGTCAGAAATCATTGCACACTGCGTGATTGTGAATCGCAGACAGCTCCAGATATTTAGCATGCCAAATATTTAGCGGGCGTCGGCGACGTGTCGGCGATTCCCTCAGATCGTGTCTTTGATAATTCACACTGCGTGATTGTCACTTGCGTGAACGAGCACCGATTTGCCTCCGATTTCGGGCATTTGTCGGCGAGTGAAAAATCGGGCTAAAATCGTGCAGTGTGAACTCTGCATTAGTTTATACCTGCAGCCTGTTTTCTAATCTGTTTAGATAACATTTACTTGGGGTCAGCATTACAAATAATAGCCATATTATTTGTTCAAAGATAAATAAGCAGTTGTTTATCATTAATTCTACCAGAGCCATCACGTGGTTTTCCCATACGCACCATTACCATAGAAATCGTCCATTGCTAAATTTAGCTCAACAGCATTGCATTTATCCATTCTGTGTTCACTCCATTTATTTGTTTCTATGATTTTATTTAGTAAAATCTATTGCCTATTAGCTATCATTACTAGTTGTTGTATTTACTCTTGCATATCTATTGTTAATAAATTTCGTTAATCTTATTACAATTGTGTCTTCTTTGTGTTGATGATCCAAGGCTCTGCTAGCTATCTGAATTACCACCAATCTTTCAGATAAATCAGTTGACCAACTCCCTCCGGTTTGTGAATCTTATATTGTTGAACAGCTTGTGGGAAGCACTCCTATATCACCAAATTAACAGTCCTTGACTGGTGCTCTGAGCTGAGCGAGGTGGGAATTGGTCATTTGATATACTCATAACCGCTCCTTCAGTGACTTCTGACCCAAAAATCACAACGTCTTTGGTGGCGTGAGTCTCCTTTACTACACACTCGTGCCACTTGCAGCAGTGAGATATGGCTGTATATCAGCACGCTGTGATTGCCTGCGGGCAATATACAGGCTGTGATTTGACTAGGCATATATACAGTCAAACCGACATTTATTCAGACACCTTCAACATTTTCACAGTTTATTCCTTATAGTTTAGAAAATAATAAAATACGACGAACTCAAGAGTTAAACGGTGTCAGAACAAATTCATCTTGATAATGTCAGATAACTTTGATAGAAAGGTATGTAATGAATTCGTCTGAATAGCTGTCAGCTGTTAAATTTAAAGAACACAATTAGATAAAACCAATTTAGCTCAACCAATTACCAAGCAATGCATAATTTTGTTCAGTCTGTGGTGTAAAAAGGTCGCATTAGAAATTAAAGAAAAAAACACTTAAGCAAAACATGATCAGGTCAAAGTGTCTTTATCAATTTTACTGGTAGTCTACTGTATGTAGAATTTTCGGGTGTAATATGTCACAGTTTACTTTATTTTGCTATCCTCACTTACATAAATGAACTATAGTGTCCTGCACCCACTATAAAAATATTAAAAAGTATATCTGGTGTCTAATAATTTTTTGTTTGACTGTACATACAATAATGCTAGAGGTTTTCTCAGAATTTACCTGACTTTACATAATTTTGGTGGATTTATAAAGTCAGTTCCCCTCAAGTTCATCCATATGTCGTTTATCAATAATGTAATCCAACTTTTTTTTTTAATTTTGTTTAATGCTGCTTTCAGGTGCTATGGTGATTATCATAAATATGAGTTTAGAAATTGGACATGAACAGCCTCAGAAGTCCTATTTACAACGAGTGTCTGAGTTTGGCGGGCCATGGCAGAGAAGAGAAGAGAAGAGAAGAGAAGAGAAGAGAAACATTGATTCATTAGGGGGAGGGACATTCTAATTCTAGAGCATTTAATTGGACAAAAAAATCTGTCAAAAAATCAATTAGTGCTGAATGAGTCATCAATATTTTGGTAGATTTTCCCAGAAGAGAAAACTGTAGATGCATATTAATGATCTAGTGAATTTAGTCAATATTTATAAGCAAGCTAGCATATACTGTAGTGTAGAATTTAAAGTTAAAAGAGGATACTTTTGTTTTGATAGCATAAAGTAAGT
>NW_015542416.1:569040-570082 GCF_001515605.1 Sinocyclocheilus anshuiensis | reverse complement strand
ATCGCAAACTAAATTTGGCTGTGAAAATACCCCCAAAAGATAATTTAAAGCTATTGTTGTGTAAAATGTTTAGGCTACAATGGCCTAACACAAAGTATGGAAAATTAAAGAAGATAATTTGAGAAACATCTCAGTATTTTTTGTTAATGCAATGAAAGTCACTAGTGACCCAAACAGCTTAGCCAACAGTATTCAAAATACCTTCTTTTATGTTGTGCATAAGAAAGGCTTGAAACAACATGAGGGTGTGTAAATTATGACATTTGTTTATTTATTTATTTATTTATTTATTTATTTCTGGTGAACTATCCCTTTAATGTTTTTTATTAATTTTTTTTTTTAATAAATTAAATGATACTCTTAATAATAAACTATATCTGCCAGCAGGTGGCGGTAAGTGTCTTTATGAGTCATTCATTCATTCGTTTCGTTCAAACGGCTGATTCATTCAGGAATTCAGTGAACGCTCTCTCTATGAATGGAGATATATCAGCTGCAGACCACAACACTATTGTATGAATGGGCTGCTGAATCATTGGTTCACACGATTCGTTCAAAACGTGGATTCATTCAGAAACTAAACACCGCTGTGTGGCTTTATATAGGTAATATTTTCGTTGGCAAAACTGAGCAAAAACCGACACTATTATGTTTAAAATATAACACAATATTAACTTCTTATTTACTGAACTGCTGTATAAAATTACATTTTCAATCGTGTTCTTCGTGACAAAAACAGCACTCGTTATTGCTATTGATATTGCGCTCGCTGCTGGTGTGATATCGCTTATCATATGATATGAGACAAAAACTCATACAGAGGCATTTTTTGCCCCAATATCTTGATTTTTAGGGCATAACTGCATTCATGGAGTTGTTGCCCTGCATAATGTTTGTCAACAGTCAACTGTATGAACTGTAAGATGACGTACAGGTCTGGGGGCGGGGCCAGTGCTCTGACTGCTTTAAAATATTTGATATTTGAGTTATTTTTTCATAACTAATTAATTAATTTAGTAACGCGTTAAACTGACAGACCTAA
>NW_015542416.1:567971-568840 GCF_001515605.1 Sinocyclocheilus anshuiensis | reverse complement strand
ACATTGTTTTAAGTATGATTCGATGGGATAGAAATAAATGCCATTTGATTTCTTATTTTTGTTATGATGCAGTGACATTCAAACGCTTCAGTTCACTCGTTTTGCTTTCATTGTATGTTTTATGTCCAGGTAACATTAGCCTACTTTGTAAATCAATATGAACAATATCAATAGTAACTGTAATAAGCGCTCGGTTGTTCTAGTAAAGCCCTAGTTTTTGATTTGGGAGGATGAGACCGAAGCCTTGAGCTGTTTGTGCGCTAATAACGCGTGCTGCTGTTTTGCACCAGTGGAAATCCTTTCATTCAGTGTTGCGCGAGCGCGGATCGAGCTGTTCTCTCCTCACCGACACACACACACACACACACACCGAGCCTCCAGCGTGCTCATGCTTCTGATGTGATGAAAGCTCCGTCCTGACAGCATTTGTTCACTCGGTGCAGAAATGCAGGAGCGAGTGAAGCGCCGTGGAGCGGCGGTGCTGCTGACGCTGTGCGCGGTGCTCGAGGTGAGTCCGTCCGCTGCCACACAACTAACGCCTTTCTCACGCGTCTCGTCAACTTCATCGTTTCGTTATTACCCGCTGGTTACAGCCGGATTTATGCTGTAGCGTTCCTAAAGAGCCGCGTAACCCCCGTACAGTGTTTTATATACATATGTAATGTAGCGCTAGTTGAGCCTTTGTCTCTGTCCGCTCATCCTACAATAAAACACACTGGAGAAATCCTGTAAATATCACTGTGTTGTCTCAGGTCAGAGTCAAAGCAGAGGTGTGATTTTTTTATGGATCACCTGAATTGTGTTTAGAACAGTTTTAGGGATTGTTTAACTAGACTGTGTGTGTGTGTGTGTGTGTGTGTGTGTGTGTG
>NW_015542416.1:548445-567946 GCF_001515605.1 Sinocyclocheilus anshuiensis | reverse complement strand
GTCAGTTAAAAATATTTGAGTTATTAATGAATTTATTTTATGTTTTGTGCTCCAGGACAGTTCACATGTAAAAAAAAAAGGGGGGGGGAATTTCTTGGAATGTAATGGGATCAAAATTGTTTCCATATATATATAATATTATTATTATTATTATATTATGCTAAATTTATGCATATATGTATAATACATGCATTCCTTCTGAAATGCATGTTTCTTTTTTATTTTACGGTTTAAAATAAGATTTTAAACTGTCTGGTTTAATCTTATTTGATTTTATAGCATGCTGATTTGATACTGTTTGGTTTGTTTGTTTGTTTATTTATTAATTTATTGTACACTCAGCTGGTTTGCTATGATCTGATTTAATGTTTCTCTCTCCGTTAGGCGTTTTGCTGTGGGTTGGCTGTTTCATTTCCAAAATAACTTTCCAACCTTTGATATGTACAGCATTTACATTTCAAAGGCTTTTTCAAAGTTAAGGCATCAAGCCTCATCAGAGCTCCTTACTGTACAGCACATATTGCGTCTGCAGCTACAGTAATGGTATTTCACCTCATCACTGCCATCATTATACTGGCCTGTCAGAGAAGAGAGAGACACTTTGTCATAAGCACTTAGACGGGGATGAATCAATATGCCAGCTTATTCCCTCATAAATTGCATAACATCAATTAAATCCAGACAGGTAGCGTTGATGGTAGCTCTGATTCTCACAGCATTCATGCACGTTGTTTCTCAGTAATGACGTGCTCGTTAGAGCATGGTCTGCTATTACTGGAGTCAGTGACTGGGACACATTCAGAGCTCTACACAACTTTAATCGAGAGTTATGACTTATATCTGCCTACATGTACCTGCGTGTTTTATTGCTCATATGCACTTGTGCCACAGATGTTGATTGTATTGTATGATCTGTAGAAGGCATTTTGAGTAGTGCTATATGAATTTATTTGTTGTTGTTTTACAGTCCTATAACTGCAAATAAGTAATATGACTGGCTTCTTTTTTAGCCAACCTTAAGATTTTGTGAAAGACAAACTTTTAATGCTCAAAAATGTGAAACTTGCTTGTAGTTATCCAGGTATGTAGGGTCAAACTGTATTGTATAACCAGTGACTGTAGTTAGTTTAAATTAAACTTTTTGGAAGCTGACGTGCTGTTGTGATGTGATATACTGCATCTAAAACCATTATAAACAGCATTTTTTAATTAATCTTTTCATATTATTACAAACACATATTATTTGAGGGCCATTTGGACTTTTTAAAATTCATTTGTCACACTACAGGACGATGAAATTGTGTAATGAAGGCAAAAGGGTATTAAAAAAGGTTTTAAAAAAACTTGGTGACAGGACCTGAGATATGCATTGTTTAAAAAAAAAAAAAAAAAAAGTAAAGTTACAGGAAAAATTGTAGCTGTGGTTGCCAGAGCTTCAGCATAAAAAATGGTAGCAATATTTAAAATTGTATAGATTGGAATTAAATTATTGAATGTTTCATTAACTTAAATGTTAGTATACCAAAATACTACATCTAAAAATAATTTGTAACTTTAAATCCCTAAAAACCCTAGTGTACATAACTGATATGATTATGATATGACACTAAAAAAATAATTTAAAAATCATAATTGTATCTTTTTAAGAAGAAAAATGTTAGCTGTCACACAGGGGATTTTGGCTATGCCAAAAACTGTTAATTTAGAAGTATTTTACCGTAAAATTATACAACATAGAATTAGATATATCCAAGTTTTTTTTTTTTTTTACTGTAGCATTTTTTACGATCCTTTACCATTAAAACTAGGGATGCACAATATTATCGGAATCGGCCGATAATGGCTTAAAATGTAAACATCGGCATCGGTCCGATATGTACAATTATGCAGATATGTCTTGCCGATAAGACGAATAACTCACATGTGCTCAGGGTGTGCTAGTGATAAGATCAAGTCAGCATTGTGGTCATTCTTTTGCCTGAATGGTGATTAGATTCACTGTTTTTGATCGCCGCATTTAAACTGAGAATGCATGAACAGAATGACACGCTGGGTGTGCAATAGATTCAACAGTCTGCATGCAGCGGTGGCCTAATGCCCGTCAGGTGAGGAGTTTTAATGCTCTAGGGGGCGCTGTTGGCCTACTTGTCATAAAATGAAAATAAAATACACAAATACATTAAGATTGTATTTCTGATTAAATAAAGCAGTAACCGATGTCATAAAATCACGAGTATGTTTTGATTTCAAGGTCAGAAGATTTAGGTTACATGAATAAAAATCACAAACATTTCACTTGTAAATTAAATAATTTTATATATAGCCTAGATTTATTTATTAAAGTGTAATGTTTTTTGTTTTTGTTTTTCAAACAAATTATGAGCTCTGAAAGATTTTCAGAATGTTTACAACTCTTGCTTTAGACCATCTACAAATGTTAAATCTTTAAATAAAATGTTAAGGTTACGACTGCATCTATCTGAAAAAAGTGATTGATTTATAGTTGATTTATAATTATTTTCAAAGCTTTCAATGTACTCTCATTATAAAGGAACTGCATTGTTGTTTATTTAATTCTGACAAATAATTTTTTTTTAAAAACTAACCAAAATTAAAAATAATTTCTTTAGAATCTCTGTACAGGAGAGACTCGGTGTTGTTTCCAAACAAAAGGAAATATATTGGTATCAGCATCGGCTATCGGCAAAAATGAATTGGAAAAATATCGGCATATCGGATATCGGCAAAAATCCGATATCATCATCCCTAATTAAAACCAATTCATTTTTTTAACTCTTTCCCTTATATCTAAATTTAAACTTAAATGATGTTGATTACAAGAACTGCATCAACTGCTTCTGTGTAATTGACTGTTCTGTTGTGCACACTTTGTGTAACCATCTAATAAGAAGCGTTGTCTTGTGCTGCAATCAGTGTGTCAGTTGTGCTCGTATCCGGCATGCTGCTGTGGTTTGGCTCTGTTGAGGAGCGCTTTAGCCGCATCGATTCCCGTCACCGCCTTCAGTGACATTGAGCAAAGGCATTAGCTGCAGACTGCAGGATCAGTCAGAAGTTGACAGAAAACAGCAGGGAGTTTAATTCGGCGTTTTGTGTGGCTTGTAGCACTGATACAGGGATTTCCTCACTTGGTCCTGTGAATCTATATTTATCAGAGGCAAAGGTTTCAGCCTAATGCCCTGGTTAATTATCCGTTAACAGCCGCTCTCCCTCACTAAACAGCAGCCAATGTAATTTCAGGAGTTTTTTTTTTTTTTTTTTGTATAAGCAATGACATTATTGAAGGATGACACTGGAGTGAAAACATAAACAGCTTCTTGAAAAGATGTGCAATTTATAGTTTGTTTGACAATGCTTTGTTTTGTTTTGCATCGGCTGTCTGTGCTTCATCTGATCTAGTGTGTAAACTCAGCATTGTTTCCAGGTTGACGTTCTGTCCAAGAGAAGAAAATGTAGTTTAAAACTCATTTTCCAGGTTCTTAGACATATGATCTTTGTATTCATATTGATTAATTTTTAAAAACTTGAGAAAATAATCAGATTTACAGTGCATGACTGTACAGAAACATTTCACACTATTTGGCAACCCTTTCTATCATACTTTATATCATGCACCAAAAGAAAAGAGAAAAGGTTACATTTAACGCCTCTTAAAAATTGTTATCCAAGTAAAATGGTGTAACAAGGTAAAAAGCATTGATATTTTATTTACACTTAAAATACAATTGACAGTAGATATCTTAATTGTTATTTTCAAAAAAGTTATATATATATATATATATAAGTGCTGTCAATCGATTCAAAAAAATTACTAATTAATCTCACATTTTTCTGAAATTAATGGCAATCAATCCCACCTAACATTAAAGTTTTTAAATATACTTTTACATTGCAATAATTTCACATTCAATTTTCAAATTAATGTAGAAACAGCATGAAGACAGTATATTTTTAATATTTGTTTAATGGCATCTTTTTTTATGACTGAAGACGAGTATTATTGAATAATTATATTTAACATTGCAGTATAATTGAGAACTATCAATTTTAACATTTATTAGACTTTAAAAAAATAACAACTTCTAATTTAAGTGAAATTAAAACAATCTTCACATAAACACATTATAATAAATGTCATATGTACCTGTGGCCTTCAGCAGAAATATACAAAAATTGAATAAAGTTATCGAACACTAAATTCTAAATTAAATACAGATTAATCCTTAAAGCTACAAAAGTTATTGATTTCCCTGTTTTTTTCTTTATTTTTTTTTTTGATTAACAGACATCACAGCAGCTGGTTATTAGGTTATTTGGCTGCTATTTCTTTAAGAGCTGCTGCTGCTGAACATGACGTGGATCTGACACGCATCATATTTTCTCTCAACTCTCTTTACCTTTTCTGACCCACTTCAGGTCTTAAAGTCTCTAATAATGAGCTGACGAGTTGAATCGGGTGTGTTAGATGAGGGAGACAGTGCTGGACTTCTCCAGTACGGTTTTGAAAACCATTTTAGAGACATGATCTTAAATCTGACTCATAATGCATGCAGTGTTAATTTTCAAACTCAAACGGTAATGCAAGATTTGCAGTTGCGTTTGGATTATGTCACAATTTATGATTCCAAATATGGAAAACGCAATTGAAAAACAATTCCTTTTGAAAATTGTCCTGATTATTCTTCCATACTGTGCCACGCGCCGGCGCCTTTGTGCGTGCAATTGAAGAGCACACGCTATGAGCACAGTACCATTTTCTGCGCTCATTTGACTCGTGCCTGGTGCAGAAGTGAAGTTGGAGCGCGTGTCTGAAACGTCTCCGGTTTGAAGTGCTCGTAAAGACATTCTGCATCTAAATAAATGCACTTCTTGTCAAGAAAAAAAAGAGACCGAAGCAGCAGTTGTGAGTGGTGTGGCCAACCCTAGCTCCGTAAATCGTGAATCGAATCGAATCGTGAGTTGAGTGAATCGTTACATCCCTACAAATAGGACAGTTATATATTTTTTTACAATATCATTTTGTACTTCAACCCCCATTCTATAAGAGAATGGGCAGAAATGTAAAAATCTAAAACATGATAATCATAGAGGAGGTGTATTTAAGTTATTAAATGGATGAATTTTCTCTGAATTTTTGAATAAATGAGTATATGGGGCTTTCAGAGGATTCAGGTCATTATTGTTGAGGAGGAGACGGAACAGGAATAAGACACAACCGAACTTAACCCAGCAAACTCGGTCCCTGTTGGCCTCTCTTATGAAACTGTTGTTCTTTAGCCAAAAGCAATTAGAGCATTTGTGATTCTGTGCCTGTATTCTGTGTTTATTCCAGTCCAGATCTGCGTGTTGAATGAGAAGCCTGGCGTTCGTCCCTCTGCTGAAGCTGACAGTGTTTCTCTAAACAAAACACACAACTCATGGCCTGAACGCTTGCTCACAAACAGCAGACTGAGAGAATGGTTCTGCTTCTTCCCTCTAGATTTCCTGGTGAGAAGAGCTTGAGATTTGATTGGATTTAGTCTTAAAGCTACTATCATTATGTGGCCGTGCATAAGAACTCTTGGGAGAACGCTGCAGTCTTCGTCATGGCTCGCTGACGTCCTAAATTGTGACCTTTCGGATCTTGACCAGAGATTTCTGCTAATTATGGACCGTTGAGATCAGCTTTGTTTTTTCGTCATGCATAGTGGAATAATGTGTGTCATTTAGCACCAAAACTTTATTTTTATCCCAGAGAGAATCAGAAGGTCTGCCAATGTTATAGCAGTGTTTGGGAGAAACGGAATGTAACAAACGTAACTTTTTTTTTTGTAACACTTTCGATTAGGGAACACTATACACTATTAACTAGATGCTTATTAGCATACACATTACTAGTGTATTGGCTGATTATTGGTACTTATAAAGCACATATTAATGTCTTATTCTGCATGAGCATATTCTAGATCTCTTAACCCAATACCTAAACAGAACTATTACAACAACTACTGTACTTATTATTGAGTAAGTGTAATTTATTGTACTAGTATAGTATAGTTTATTTAGTCAATAGTATTTACTATTGAGCAAATATAGTGTATTGAAGGAAAACACTTAGTTTTAGATGCAGTCGTAACTTTATTCGGTTAAAAATTGTACGATGTCACATGGACTATTTTATATTATTTTCTTGCTATGTTTCTGAGCCTTGATCGTGGTAATATCCTTGCTGTCTATGAAGGGTCAGAGAGCTCTCAGATTTCATCAAAAATACCTATTTGTGTTCTGAAGATGAACGAAGGTCTCACAGGTTTGGAACAGCATGAGGGTGAGTAATTAATGACAGAATTTAAATTTTTGGGTGAACTATCCCTTTAATAGTGAATATGTGTTCCTTAATCTAAAGTGTTAGTAGGATTACAGTATGTCACATGCTTTTAAAATGCTGTAGATTTTTTTTATTCTTTTTTTTTTTTATTTGTTATCAAATGTATTGATTGATTGATTGATTGATTGATGATATAATATTAATGGATGAAAAGGTTGTTTAAGTGTGTGCATTTAAGTACACTTTTAAAAAGTAAACTTTGTGATAATAAAAGTAAAATATTCAACCCTGTTATTAAAATGTTACTTTTTACCTTTTTAATAATGTTTTAATAATCTTTTGCTGTGCTTTAAAAACGGCACTTATTTTGATGCGTTGACTAACATACTAAAGCATACTAAACTAGGCTACTTGATTATAATTTAACTATAGTGTGTTATTCGATAATATATTTTAAATGTACTAAATTGCAACTTCATCATTACAAATATATTTTAATACATGACATACGCGTTTCATTACATTAAAATATATATAATTTTTTATATAATATTATATATATATATAATATATGTAAATTATATTATAAATTATAAAGTATAATATTTGTATAAATGTCCTTAAGTCCTACTTAAGTAGGTGAAAAGCACTCTGAATCTAAGTAATTATATTTAATATACATTTAAACTGTAATATATTTTCATTTAATTGCAATACACATGCAATTAAGTGCTCAAAAACATTTGCGCTTACTTTTATAAAGAGCACTTATTACAGAAATAATACACTTAAGTGTCAATATTCAATTGAAGTGTTTCTCTAATAAGTGCTCTTTTTTTAAATGCAATTGTTTTTTCACAAGGGTTTATTATGTTCTCCAATTCTTTTATTTAAATGAGGGTGTTTTTAATTGTATTGGGTGTAAATGTGTCTGTTTGAGTTTAATGTTAAGAAATCAGACTGTATCAGCAGCATCCAGACAAGTCATATTTGTGAGGTGTTCAAGTGAGCTCTTTTATGCATGCTTTTCAAAATGTATTTTTACTGTACATTTTGACCAAACGCGTTATTCAGCATTGCATACAGTATGTTTCTGGTCAGTCGGTGTTGTTGAGGACGGCCACACTAATCAACGAGTCTCATGTACAGTAGCCAGACTTTTGACTTTAGTTCAGTTTTCCATTTAGGATGCATTCACTGAGACAGGAGATGAAACTGAGCAGCTTATGCAGTATATCACGTCAGCGCTGAGCTAATGTCATCAACAAAGCGCTTAAACGCTCCAGCATTTATTCAGGGTTTCAGCACTCACTTGTGTCCCTCTTTTGTCTTCATTATGCTGCTGCTGCAAATAAGCTCTTCTCATAAGTGCATGAATATTGATTTTAGGTTACTGAGGAGGATTTGTCATTAATTTAGCTCTTTCTGAACACCGGAGGGTAGAAAGTGTTAGCGGCTGAGACCGTCCCAAAGCCTCCGATAGCATTCGTCATGCAGATTCAGTCAGACATGGTTTGGTTTCTCATGCATATTCATCACAGGCTCGATTGCTTGGCAAACACTCAGATCAGGGCTGTAAACAGTCTGTGAACTTTGACTTTGCTGCTGTTCACAGTATTAGTCATTACACGACTAACGCTGATGGAAAACGGCCTTGTTTCGTTTTCTTGATGTTTTTCTTCCTGGCACTTTCCACATGTAGATTACAAACTAGGCCTGAAACTTTTATTTTTTATTTTTTTGTTAAATATTGCAGTTTTTTAACAATACATATTTGGGACATATTTACAGCTTAATCATAATACAGTACATATACAAAGTTTTATATATAGAAAGCTTGACATAAATTAAAAAAAATGGAATGGTTGCAAATGTAGCCTAGTTAATGATGGTTATTGACAACAAATATTGATTTTTGAATAAAAGATGTATTTTATTATATTTCTTTTTTTTTTAACTTACAATAACTTAAGTAAACAGGGTTGAATCGCTGAACACCAGCCAACATCAACACTATTATTTAATATACAATTAGATTATTAAAAAATATATATTATTTTTATTTATTTATTTTTTTTTTGCTTACAATGTAACAGGGTTTATATATATATACGGTAATGTATGTATTATAGAATCCAAATAATGCTACTTCTTGAGTGTCACTATTTTAAATGTGTATTAAATAACTAAAATAATTATGGTCAATATTGTGCCATTGTTGTATGATTTTAATTGTTGGACACAGTCAAGATTTTTTTTTTCATAATCAAAAAGTCTCGTTTGAATGGGGATACAGATATTTGATGAGTTCATTCAGAAATTGCTAGTTAATTTCTCAAACAATTAGAAAGTAATGGCGAGTAATGCATTGAATTAAATGTGAAAGTTGAAAAAAGCAGAAAAACAGAAATAGCATTTTCTTGTGAAACATGCTCCAGTAATGGTTTTTAATTGTTGTTGTTTTTTCTTTAATCCTTTTTTGTTACAACTTTGAAAAACTAATTATTAATAAAGTGCATGCTCTTTGAATGAAAAAAGTAACGTTTAAAACATTCAGTGTATTTGTGTCTCTTATGCTGCAGGCAGTAATAGGAATGAAATCAACCTGAAACCTGTAAATGTTATTTACAGTACATTGCACATACATCATATTATATTCATGTCAAGTCAGTGTGACTGCAGCTTGATTGTGGATAAGTCCAATATGCTGATTTGCTGCTCAAGAAACATTTCTGATTATTATCAATGTTGAAAACAGTTGTGCTGCACAATATTTTTGTGGAAACCATCATACATTTAAAAAAAAAAACTTACTGACCCTAATTGTAATGAATTTTTTATATATATAATATATTATGCCTTTTTATGTTATATTTGATATTATCATGTATACTATTACTATATACTGTATTTAATCTTTTTTTTAATAATTGTAGCTTTTCACCTTTATTTACTGGAATAAAGAGTGCAGAAAGGGACATACATTATTTAAAAAATATATATATAAATAAATAAATCAGTAGAAAAATGGAAATGTAGCCTACTGATAATTTTCTGCCAGGACTTTATCTGGATATATGGAAAATACAGAAAATTCCTTCCCATTTCCTGAAGGTTTCATCATCAAGTTTTTGCAGTCGTCAGTGCCTCTATTAGACTTTCACATTCTTTGCCAAATATCTACCAAGTCTCAACAGACATTTTAGTGACGGTTCAGTCAGCGCACAACAAAACAGTGCAAGCAGTGGAATATTCCACAGTAATACAAAAACTGTGGATGCTGTGGACGGAACACATTTCTTTTCATCTTTGTATTTCTTATATTGTTCAGCAAGTTTCCAATTAAATAAGTAAATTGCACCGAATGTACAAAAGAAATCTCTCAATCTGTAACGGCTGTTAGAACATGAGCGAGCGAGCTTATTTATCTGCGGTTTGTTTGATTTGTGCTGTGTGTGAAGAGTTTCTGCCTCTTGAATCGATGACCTCTTAAGCCAGAGGAAGTTCTTTTGGTTCTTCTGAGAGCGAACGCCTCACTGAGGACACCAGGTTTACAGCGTGTGCTTGCGTGTGTTTGTCAGTGTGTGGTTTGATTAACTGCAGACACCACCTGGTGTGATATTTTGCATCTGCTACAATGACATTCAGACATTTTTAAGTGTGACTTTAGTGTCCAGAAACCTTTTAGAGCCACTTCAAATCTGGATGCAGAACATGTGTATATGTAGTTGATTTACCCAGGATGTGGTACATTTTATTAAAATAATAATCTTAATAATTTTGTAACATTTGACAGAACATTGTCTAGACATAATTTATAATTGTAAATTAGATGCATCTTTATTTGAATGCATTAATTAATTAATTAATTTTTCCCGTTTTATATATTTTTTTGCAGTGCATAGAAGCAAAGAAGTACTGCTGGTATTTTGAAGGAGGATACCCCATCTATTTCATGTAAGTACAATCACTTTTATTTGTCTTTCTCAGACGCTTTCCCATCATCTGCATACAGTGTTTTTTTATGTCTTTTATTTTATAACCTCTAAAGTTTACTCAACTCCATCAGCATGCATTAACTCTCAGAAGTCATTACATGTTTGCGGTCTGCTGTCAGGATGAGCCTCACTGGCTCAACCCAAGAAAATCTGACAATATCCTTCACTTAAGCCTCAAATCTGCTATCAGCTTTGTTCATTAACGCCGCACTTGCTTATGGATGAAAACATAACATTCAAGCTCAGTTAATAGATCAGGCAGTCTTTCAGCAATATGAATTTATAACTGTAAGGTACATTAAAGATTTAAGTACCCTAAAGTCTGACTGTGCCACTGTATGTACAGAGGTTTAAAGATGCAGTGTGTAATATTGACAGCTAGCGGATGAATCTGCGAATCTGCAATCTCTGACCCAGTTCGATTGCTGGCTTCCATGGATGCAATGCACTGTGTTTTCCATAAACTGGCAACCCGGGGTGTTGAAATACTATTGGGTAAACTAGCAGTGGGCGGAGTCACACAGACCAAGACAAAAACAGACATTACGACACCGAACGCACTTTTCAAAGTAGAATAACTGTATGTAGCGTTGTTTTTCAGAGAAACAAGTATGTGAACTTAGTGTGTTTCCTAAATATTTGCAAACATATCATGGTGTTTTATGCATTAGTACAGTCTAAAAAAATTACATACAGCCCCTTTAATGTTCACCACTAATCAGCAATCAAAACACCAGTGTACCTGCTGCTCTCCAAAATATGTTTTTCTATTATTGTTTAGGCTTATATACTATTATAATAATCATACTACTTTTTTAAATTTGTTAAAATTTTTAATTTATTTATTTATGTATTTTTGGTATTTTTTGTTTGTATTTTTAGTTTTTTTAGTTTTCATTTTCATTTTAGTTAAAATTTTAGTTATGTGCTTTTATCTTTAGTTATGTGCTTTTTTCTAGTAGTTGTAATAGTAATTTTAATACTTCAACTTATTTTAATGCAGTTAGATAAAAGGCAACAATTTTTTAAAGTTGGTTTATCGTCTAATGTTTATATTTTCCTTTTTAAAGCTTTATTTCAATTTCTAAGTAGCAGGTTTAGTTTGAGTTAGCAGTAACAGCAGTGTTTTGAATGGAATGAGATGACCGCGTCTCACTGACACACACTCAGGGCTGCTGGAGGTGAGTTAGGTGAAACAGTGTTTCCATCTGAGTGACCTCGTCACAGCAGCACTTAGAAAAGACACTCTTAGGCTATTTTTATCTTTTAACAGTGAACACAAAAATAAGAAAAATACCAGGGTGGATTTCTGATGAGAACAGGTGGATATCTGCTTAGTTCACCCAAATTCTGTTCTTTAATCATGTCGTTCCAAACTCCATGTGACTTTCTTTTAGGCATACACTGATATGGAAATTTTGGCCGTTGCCAAATAACCAATCATTTTATATACTTGGAAGCTCATAACTGATATATTGGCTGATAAATCAAAATCTTTACATGCATTTTGAGAGCCTGATTACCAAAACAAAATGTTTCATACCACCAATCACCAATAAAAGCTCCAGAGAAAATATTCTTTAATTTATCACCAATACCAATAACCGATTATTTTGTGTACTTGGTAGCTTTTGAGAAAATATTCTATAATTTATCAGTGATATTCTATAATTTATTGCTGATACCAATAACAGATAAATTTGTATACTTGAAAGCTCCAGAGAAAATATTCTATAGTTTATCGGTGATATTCTATGATTTATCACCAATACCAATAACCGATTATTTTGTGTACTTCGTAGCTTTTGAGAAAATATTCTATAATTTATCAGTGATATTCTATAATTTATTGCTGATACCAATAACAGATACATTTGTATACTTGAAAGCTCCAGAGAAAATATTCTATAGTTTATCGGTGATATTCTATGATTTATCGCTGATACCGATAACCGATAATTTTGCATACTTAGAAGCTCCAGAGAAAATATTCTATAATTTATTGGTGTGGTGAAGCCTCACAACAATTCATATTTCAGCTGAATTTTGACGGCAAAATATGGACCAGATTCCAATCAGAGAATCAAGAGTTGGAGAAGGTTTGCATTTATTGATTGATTTATTGATATGCATCTGTGATGTGTATGTGTGGTCTACAAAAGGGAAGAAAAAAAATAAAATAATTACAAATAATATTCATTTATCATGTAGTGTACAACAGGGCTAAGTGGTAAAAGGTGCATTTCACTATTTTCCTCTAAATCACTAGATTAAACAAAAACTCAGTTTTTCAATAACTGAAGAATGTAAAAAGTATAAGGTTTGGGGTAAAAAGCAACTCGACTGCGCAATAATTGACAATTTAATAGCTGGCTGACTTTTTGAGCTGTTTTTAAGCTTTTTAAAATGTTATGCAATTATTAAATGGGAATTTGATTTTTATTTTTTCATTTGTATGATTGGATATTAGTAAAATAACAAATTAAAACAAATAATAATATTAATTAATAAATTAATATTATTTTATTAATATTTAATTTTTAATGTATAATATGTATTATTTTAATAATAATAATAATTATTATTATTATTAAATAATTATTAATAATATATATATGTTTTAAATATAAAAAAAAAATGTGCCTCACAGAAAGTTATGAAATGGAAAGTTATCAAAACAATTTTTAAAGCTTGAAGGCTCCAGTCCCATGTATTGTACTTGCATGTAAAAGAGCAGCTAGTACAAGAAAGTCCATACAGGTTTGGAACAGTGATGGAATGATGATAAATGTTTCATTTTTGGGGAGCTGTCTCTTTAAGAGCTCTGGGCTCTATGTGGTGTCCCACTGGGAGTCTGTGAGCAGTTCATCGGCAGGCCTCCAATTATAATGCTGCATGTTCTTTCTGTTTGTAACAAGTCAGATTGAACATCCTGTTGGCCTGCTTTCATCTCTGAATGTGTCCTGCTGTAATACCTGCAGCAGTGTTCATTTGGGGACGTGATTGCATGGCTTTGCATTGTGGTGTGCAGATAAAGCAGGAGTCCGGCGCAGTGGGAAATGCTGGAGGGGTGATGGAACACTTGCACCCATCACACAACCTAAGCCAAGACCATGACACACAGGAATTTTGATGTTTTCCCCTCTGGTTCTTCTGCACTGCATGCCTGTTTTCTGTTGAATGATTGGCACCTTTGAATGTCAGCGAACGCAGAGGAAAAACTTGTCTTAATGTCGTTTGATGGCTATGACCTTTCTGTCTCCTGCTGAGCTCAGATTAGTCATGTTGTGTTTGAACTCAGATTAAAGGCATAGTTTACCCAAAAATAAAGAAGATTTGCTGTTAATTCACTCCCCCTCAGGCCATCCAAGATGTAGCTGACTTTGGTTCTTCAGTAAAACAGTAAAGAAGATATTTAGCTGAAAGCATAGGCCTTGATGATTCATAAAATGCAAGTCAATGGCAACTGTGACTTTGAGAGTCAAAAAAGCATATCAGGCAACACGAAATTAATACCTGTGGCTCCTGATGATATATTGAGGTTTTATGAAGTGAAACGATCAGTCTGTGCAAGAAACTGAACATTATTGACCACATTATTATTAGCTTGGGTTTCTACTCATTTATAAGAACTTTAGAGTCCAATATTCCACTGTCTGAAAGAATGTCTTTAAGAAAGAAGAATACACTGGAAATCTACATAGACCAGGACTTTCTAACGATTCTGATCTGAGCTGACAGCTTTGACCATTGTAGTTGCATGCTGTGATTCCTGAATTGTGGGTAACCTCTTTTCTAACATTAGAAATGTATTTACTGTCCTATTTGATCAATTTACTGCATCCTTGATGAATAAAAGTATTAATTTATTTAAAAGACAACAACAACAAAATCTTACTGACCGCAAATTGTAATTGCACAGTAAACAACCACACTTCTGACAATTTAGTGAATTTTAACGACTTAGAAATTGCTTGTAAATTTCACAAATAATTACAAAGAAATGGTGAGTAACACTTTGAATTAATCATGAAATTCTGAATTTAAAAAAAGCCTGAAGAAGTATATTCTTGTAAAACAAAACTCCATTAATCTTTGTTCAACTTCAAAAAGTAATTCTTTATAGCAGAATACACACAAATGATTTGATTTACATTTTATTTTAAATCGATTTATCTTTTAATTATGATCAGATATCCTGCATCCAAAAATATTTTCTAGAGACATTTTACAAATAAATAAATACTTTTGTTGCCTTTCTGTCATTACAGAAGATTGGGGGGTGTTTTAATGTTTTTATGGCATTTTTAACATCTGACCAAAGGACTACAGTTAAACATGAGTCTGTTAGCTAATACTGCCACATTTACAGAAATGTTAATTAATGTGCATTGCTCTTATAAATGAAGTAATCCCTTGATTAAGTAATTTATAGATGTTTCTCCTTAAGCTATTAAACTTCAAACACACTTCTGTCTTTGTTTTTATTTTAAGGCAGTGAATTTATTTCTTCCCAAGCTGTAGATGTTTACTGTGTTATTTCTGATGATTCAGCTTTCTGTCCCTGTCTCCATCCCTCCTGAAAGATTAAAGGCTTAAAGAAACCCTTCTCTGATCTGCTCTTTCATAGAATTAAATTCTAACTCGTATGTGTTTAATATTTCGTGCAGTTTCAGTAGCCGTTGTGTGGACTGTCATCATTTATTTATCACATGTGGCTTATATGGTGCATGCCACTTTTTAAATATAGATCATACATTTTCTTTGAATGGCTGTAAATATTGACATGGCCTTCTTTTATAATTTATGAAGACTTTCAAGTGTGCTTGGACACAGTCTTGCATGTTTCATAGACGACCCTGTCAACATGGCATTGCACGTATTTAGACTTTCTATTGATGACATTAAATTGGGGAATTCAGTAAACGGATTATTTTAGAAATTCACTATTCACTAACCTCATGCAATATAGTTTAATTTAGTTTCTAAATGTTTTGAAATATCACTGTGCATTATTATGAATGAGATAAATGTCCTTCTTTATCTCAAACCAGAGTTATTATAGTGCCGTTCACACTCAGAACGGTCCATTGTTGATCAGACATGCAGAGTCCAAACTCTCTCTGCACTTCAGTGAGCATGTCCGCTTCGACCGCTCTTAACGATGGAGGCAGGAGGGAAGCTGGCTCATCCGCTCGATCAGTTATGTGAAGTTGAAGAATGGGTAATGAAGGCCAGTCTGAGCGCTTGATCCGGTCCGTTTGACTGGAGCTCTACATGAGACAGCGGCTGAGAGCTCTCCACTGCCCTTCACAATCAAGACTTGACTTCAGCTCCAGTTAGTTCTGCTGAGTTTATTCTCATTTTTAAGGCTCGTTACCTAAACACTCTTGTTTTTGAGGATGTGGATCGAGCACTGTTTTCGCTGCATGTAATGTGCATTTGAAAATATGCTCCAAAATAGCTTCCCAAGTTTGTATTAAGCATTTATAAATCTGTTGTCAACAAAACAGAAGCATTTCTAAAGAGAAGTTTCCATGCAGTTTCCACCAAAATAAAAGCTCTATGGTTTAATGTTTGAAAGCAAAGAAAAAAAAACAATAAATATTACATTAGTATTGTAATTGTGCTGTTGTCAAATGTAAGGGATATTGCACGGCTGGCTGTGGAAGTAAAGAACCACCCGACACACAGCGGAGTGCATTAAAATAGTTGAATGCACAGCTAGCTGTGCATTATTCCTCTTATACCATGGTCATTTGCCAGCATTGACAAGTTAAATCTGTTAATGATGTTTGCATTGTGATATTTGACCGGAAGGGTACAAATGATGGTTATTTTCATCAGTGACAGCTCGTAAGGCATTCTGCCCGCTTCAAATCAGACACATAGATGAAGCAGATCATCACATTTATTTGAATGAATTATAGCATTAATTTGAATAATTTATTGAGAGACAGCATGAGAGAGAGATGACAGTTGTGTGTGTGTGTGTGTGTGTGTGTGTGTGTGTGTGTGTGTGAATTACCTACATCTGCGTGTCTCTCTCTACAAACAAAGAAGCTGTGAGTTTAGCTGCTTCAAAAACAGGGATTTTACCTTATTTAATGTAGCGATTCAGTATCGAAGCTATTTTATTAATAAAAGTTGTGGGGCTGTTTTGACAATACATATCTGTGCTCCTCAGTGTTTGTGTGTGTGATCATGCGATTTTGGAGAGGCTAACTAGCTAACAAGCTAGCTTAAAAAACATAAGATCCCACCCTCCGTACAAATCACTTTCCAAAGCCACACCCCCTCCAAATCACATGACCGTACACAGATAGAGCAGAGGCTAACCAGCGACACGATGAGAGATTAGCTCATGTCTCGATCACCGGTGACAAAACATTACAGTACAAAGCGCAGAATATTACATTTACATTTAGTCATTTAGCAGACGCTTTTATCCAAAACGATTTACAAATGAGGACAATGGTAGCAATCAAAATCAACAAAAGAGCAATGATATGCAAGTGCTATAACAAGCCTCAGTTAGCTTAACGCAGTACACATAGCAAGGATTTTTTTTTTAGTGCTTTCAAACGATTAATTGTGATTAATTGCATCCAAAATAAAAGTTTTTGTTTATAACTTTTATAACTTTGTTTTTTTTTATTATATAATAAATAAAAAGAAAACAGATAGAATAGAAAAAGCAAGGTAGTGTTAGAGGCCTTTTTTTGTTGCTTTTTTTTATTGTATAAAACAAATTGATAGAATACAAAAAGAATAGAGAAGCTGGTATACTATGTTACTACTATTACTATGTTACTAATACTATTCTCGCTCACTCTACAATAGTGTAATGAAGGCGCTGATGACAATGATTGGTCGAGAATCTTATGGTCCTTTGCGTTCCGCAGACGATATAAATACATTTAGACACTTAACTCAGTGATTGCTATCGGGATGTGAAGAGACTTTCAACCAGCATTAAAAAAAATTGTTTTTGAACCAAATCACCTAACCTGCCTTTAACTCGTTCTGCCAAACAAGAACAGACAGCACTAGAGGAGTCAGAGCAGACTGTTTTCTGTTTTGATGTATATACAGGATGAACTGTGTGTCTTCAGTGTTTGTGCTATTGTGAGCTGAAGCAGTGACATTACAGGTGTTTTCAGCTGCTTACCCACAGTATTTTCAAAACTTTGCTTGTTTTTTCAAAACTTTACACACAAATCCAAGAATTGCACACAAAATGCAAAATGCCTCACATCTCTTGAAGCACTGCATTCAAAATATCACAAACACGTCTCAAAAGCAAACATTTGCAAACACCTTTGCCATAATATTAATTCCTGTTAGATTTGTGTGTGTTACATAGAGAATTGTGTTGTGTTTTGCAAAAAGTGTTTTATGAAATTGAAAACTGAGTCCAAGGCTGAGAATTAGTGTATGGTTTTGTAGATTTTGGTGTGTGCTTCTGCTGTTTGAGTGTCAGCTTTCAGAAACTGTGTGACAAGAGAAGATGCAGTGTGTAAGCATCTGAAAAAAAACTGTAAAGCTGGTTCAGACCTGACACCCATATGATGCATTTTTATATTGAACAAGCTGAGTGCTGGATTTTATTTATTTTAATTATAATTTATATTTTAATTTTAATAAATTAAAAATCATTAAAAAAATATTTTTTTATTTTTGATAATTAATGTTTAAGCAGTGTGCCTTTTGTCAGAGCTGCTTCACACCTCACTGAACAAAGACTTGCAGTAAATATCAGAAGCTCAATGCGGAGGCTTACGCTCGTTAAATCAAAGGGCAGCGACTTTTAAAGTGTGCTGGTAATTAAGACCTTCAATTACAGATGTTCTGTTGAAAGGTCATCATCAATGGCTAATCATCTGCTTCAGCATCCATTGTGGCAGTAGTATTTACCCAGCATGCCAATGGGTCAGAAGAATAGGATTTTATATTACAGTGTCAAAAACAAGATTATATATTGTCTAAATGCGTTTAAGCCTACAGAGTAAGAACATGTCAGATGAGCAAACGCAGCATTAATTAATACATTTTTTATCTGACTTTTACGTTTTTAAGTGTAAGTGTTGAAAAAGCATTTTGGGTGGCATAAAATACATTTTATATGATAACTATTTATCTTATTTCTATTCATCAAATTTTTAAAGGAAAATTTCATGGTCAAGTCATTTTGTGACTTGAAGAGAAGTTTGCACATTCTGCTCTGCATATCCTGTGTTATTTTTCACAGGAGAAATCAGGTCAGATATGGATTTCAAAGGACATGAGGGTTTATAAATGATGGCGAAATTCTTGTTTTGGTGTTGAACTGTTTTTTAAACTCTTGTTTTTCCATTTGGATGAATGGGTTTTTAACATCTTAATCAAAGCAATGCAAACACCATCCATCAACATCACAGTTCAAGCACTGAAGCGTAAAGCTGCAGTCACAGAGAAACATACTGACCTGTCATTGCATCAACTTTCAAGCTCTGCTGGATACAGAGGAACTAGATCACAGGAAAGCTTTGATTGTACAAGTCAGCCAACTGTAGGGTTATTTTCATTCTCTACATCAAACATTGGACTCAGCTCACAAGAAGAATTATGTTATTTACATGATCTGTTTGAAATATTGAAGGAATAGTTCAGCCAAAAATGAACACTAGCTAAAAATGTGCTCACCTTCAGGCCATCCAAGATCAGGATGAGTTTGTTTCTTCATGAGGTTTGTAGAAATGCAGCACTGCATCAGTGTCTCAGCAATGGATGCTCTGCAGTGAATGGGTGCCGTCAGAATGAGAGTCCAAACAGCTGATAAAAACATCACAATAATCCACAAGTAATCCACAGCACTCCAGTCCATCAGTTAACATCTGGAGAAGACAAAAGCTGAAACACATCCTGCATTTTAACTAAAATACATAATCCTCTAGTGAAAAAGTGGTCTGGTCTGAATCAGGAGAGAAATCTGCACAGATCAAGCACCGTTTACAAGCCAAAACAACTTGTATGTTGCTGGATTCTGATGTGAGAGACAACAGGAGATGCACCTTTTCACTGGAGGAAGAGTTATGGATTATGGACTCTATGGTATTTTAGTTAAAAACATCTGAATGCTGGATTTGTTTCAGCTTTTGTCTTCTCCAGATGTTAACTGATGGACTGGAGTGCTGTG
>NW_015542416.1:536066-548362 GCF_001515605.1 Sinocyclocheilus anshuiensis | reverse complement strand
AACTCAAATACGTGTCTATAATCCGTAATAACGCTTCCTCTAGTGAAAAAGTGGTCTGGTCTGAATCAGGAGAGAAATCTGCACAGATCAAGCACCGTTTACAAGCCAAAACAACTTGTATGTTGCTGGATTCTGATGTGAGAGACAACAGGAGATGCACCTTTTCACTGGAGGAAGAGTGCAGCTGGTCAAACAAAATGCTGACCTTTACATGTGACATTGTGATATTTGGTTTTACCGAGTGAGAAATGATGGTCTCAGCTGGTAGAGATGAGTGTGTGTGTTTGTGACAGATGGAGTCAGGTTTGTGTTGTTGTTGTTGTGTAAGCGGTGGACTGTGAGATTGCCTTTCATGGTTTCCAGCAACTCTGAACACGAGACCACTAGATGCTAAGATGCTATCTCTCTTATCTTTATGTTATCAACTGTAGGAATATGGTTGACTCACTAGGATTGCGTTATATTTTATACAGATGTTTATCTGTTGTCTGGTTGTCTACATCAGATGGTCAGTGTCACCTTGTGGCCTTTGGGCGATGACACAACACTGTTTTTGTGTGGAGATAAATACAATACACCTTCTCAACAGTAAGCATGTTTTTAATTTGTAAATTAAAATTTGTTTTGGTATTTCTTTTGGGGGTGCATAAATTATTTTAAACTTGTGTGATGCAACCAACGTGCAGAAACTACCAAATTAATATATTTCTTTCTTTTTCTTCATCATATACACTCTTATTTTGTCTGATTTTTAAAGATCCAACACTGTAAAATTGATTTTTCCAAATTGTAAACAAAGATTGGAGTACATTTTACAAAACGAAAAAAAAAAAAACTATTTCAGTTTTTTTACAGTCTTTTAAAAATCCTTGCTGTTCCCTTTTAAGGGAACTCGCACTGCGTCCTCTAGTAGTGGACTCTATGGGGAATGCAATCAGCATGACCGGTGTCTGAAACACGTGTGAAAACACTCCAGATCATTGGACCGCACAGCCCATGACGTCATTAGAATAAGTATAAGAGGATGCCTGTAATGCATGTCATCAGCTTCTTTTGTCTTCAGGAGCGTTTGTTTGTGTACGTGTAGGAAACACTCTGCAAAGTGTGCGAAACCGCTCCCTATCCACTATATAGTGCACTATATTGGATGTCGGGTCCGAATTCTGAGTGAACGACTTAATTCCCTACATTCATTCACTACTTTTTACCCACAATGCATTCTGATTTCGAGTGTACAGTTGATGTACACTCGCTGAAGCACTATTTCCCACAATCCAATGCGGGGTAGCGACGAGCTGGAAGAGAGAGCGGGAGCGAGCGAGTTTGAAGGAGAGATGCCATTTATATTGTTCTTATTTCTGCTTTAACGTTTATATTTCATACATTATTTATATTAAAATATATTATGTAGGCATTAACTCAATTTAATATTTTACTAATTTACTGAGGTTGCATCTTTCTTAATTTACAAAAATTATGATAATTTGGTGGATAATTTAAAATTGATCACCTATAGGTAGCGTATTCATTCTGATGTAAAATTAGCGGTCGCCTGAGGGCGCTCTACGACCATTGTCATCTTATCTGAGTGCAAAACTCTGCTTGGGAGAGTTTCAAGATACTATAAATAATAAATACATAAAATTATGAACATGCTAATGTGTATTTATATTTGTTGACAGTATTTTAATAGTATTTAATGATTATGAACATATAAGCATTACAAAACAAATGAATAATATACCATCGATGAAACCACAAAGCTGACGCAGAGGTATGTATAATTACAATATAAAGTCATTTTGAGTGTTATTGCTATTAATATTATTTTCTAAAATAAGGTGCATGTAATATAAGTTCATACGTGGCCTCATGCGCAGTGTAGCCTACACGTCACCGTCCGAATCCGTTCACTCCTTTCTGATATAGTGCACTCAACTGCCATACACTATATAGGGATTAGTGAATGAGTGAGCGATTTCAGACACAGCTTTAGTGTGTGCCTCCGTTTGAGGACCTGACGACATGCATGATTGAATGCTCTCATTGCGCTTATTATGAATAAGTGTGAATGTGCGTTTGACTTACGAGACGGCGGGATGCGCTCATGGTGATGCATTCGCGAGGCTACCGAGAGCAGAGGTAAAGCTTCGCTTTTACTTGAGATTGTAGACAGTGTTTGCATGAGTGCATTCACCTCTCGAGGGAGTCACACAGGCTTAATGCAATGCATTCGCGGCAGTTTCTGTTCTCGCCTGATTCTTGAGGGAATCTAGTGTTTGAACAGAGCGTGTTTGGCTCTCGAGGGAGCTGAATGCACACTGCGTGATGTGATCACCCTGAGAAATGCCTCATATGCTTGATTCTCTATTGCGGGGCATGGAAGGAATCTGACGGGAAGTGCTTCCCTTTTCAGCAATTCCTTTCTTTCTGTTCTCTCCCAAGGGATAGTAGTCAAAATAATCGGTTCCACCCAGGCTTGACTTTCTTTCGATGGATTGCGGTGAGGTGGGATCAAGCACAGAGTTTCCGTTTTGAGCTCCTCTTGTTACCTCTTTTAAGCGGAAGTCTATCAAATATGTATGAGAACCGTTTCCTTTGGTGGCTATCCCTTTTATGAAGATTGTACCAAGATGCCCATCCCCAGTGATTTTGGTTTAAGTAGGGTTCCTTGCTCTCTTCTTGGCAGCATCTCAGGTTGATCTGCCTCCAGTGTATTTACGGCAGCCCACCTTAAACGTTGTCAAAGCTGATAATTGTCTGAGGACAGTTCCCTTTGACTAGCTGCCTGGGTGGAGCGAGACGTCCCTCACTACGTATGTCGATATTGAAGCAGGGTTCCTTGCTCCTCTGTTCAATCCACATGTAAAGGTTCCTTGGATTGAGCTCTCGTAAAGACTCCCTACTGTGGAAGTAGTTTTGTCAAATATGTACTGGTTGAGGCTGGTTTTCTTTGATAAGATAAGAGAGTCGAGAGCTTTTTCCCTACCGAATATTTCAGGTAGCCAGGTCGGGCTACCTTGGTGCTTTCTAGGGCATAGATGGTCCCCCTGAGGTTCCCTTTTGATATTATAGGCTGCCTCCCCTGATCTCAGGGTTTTCTCAAGCAGGCGGTCCCCTGAATCCCACATGCTTTGGGCTGTCTCCCCTGCTTTAGGGTTTTAAGTAGATGGGCCATTGTTTTGGGAGCTGTTTGAGGACAGCTGTGTTCCCAATAGGGATGGGCGATACCTTATCGCTTGCGATATACCGGAAAAAATTCTCCCCATGATAAGAATTAGTCTTTCCGCGATAATAACGATAAAGTCTATTTGATGACATATTTCTGTGTGCAACAGTGCGGAGCGACATGGCCCGAGGCGGACGTGAAATTGAGGAGGAGTTTATCGCTAAATGAGGAGCTCCTTCTACAATCTGGAACTGGTTTGGTCAGTGTTGTACACTGCACAAAAAAATCGGTCTGAATAAATGTAGTACAGTAGCATGTGTGCGATACAGTTTTGCATGTGTATAAGCCTATTTACAAACCTGTTGTCCAACAAAAATATCATTTATTGACATGCTTTTTCTCCAAATTAACTTAATAACATAGTCGAGTGTTTGAAATAACTTCTTTTTGTGACCAGACATGGATTCATATTACAGAATGATAGTGTTATATACAGTGATAAAGGCTATCGATTAGCATTGCATTATAAATATACTTTCCTTATAAAAAATACCCAAGATTGCTTGAAGAACACAGATAAACCATATATTTTGTGTATTTCCTATGTTTATTGTCTTTAAGTTTCATCAGTTAAGATTTCTCTATCTCCATTGTGCGTTTTATTCAGTGATAACTGGATTCCTTTTTCCATATTAGGGATTTCCTGGAGTGTTGTCAGTGCCATTACTTCTGCGATGCATATGTGTAGTTTCTGCGCAAGAGTGCCCTCTGGCTTCCAGTATGAATTAAACAGTCATTACATTACGTGTGTACTCAGTAATGCTCACAACACCCTATTTTGGGTAAAAATAGGAAAGATAATACATTTCTCTAAAGAAACAGGATTCCCTGAATTATCGTCATTGATATCATTATTGCAATAAATACCAGAAATATTGTGTCCAGGTGTCATTGCTGTGGGTGTTTGCCACTATTTTTGGTGCACTTTTCACCAGGTGAACAGGCAATGCACTGAGGCATGGCATAGTGGGTATTTCATTCCCAATAGTGTCCACTAGAGGACGCAGTGCGAGTTCCCTTGGAGTGGAACGTCTTGGGTTATGCATGTAACAATGGTTCTCTGAGAGGGAACAAGACTGTGTCCCCTTGCCATGCCTGTTTCACATCTCCTTCAAACAAAAAATTTGATGACGCCCTCTCTCATATGTAACCCAAGGTCTTTCTTCATAATAATTTGTCAACTTTTACTAGCAATTTCCGAGTGAAAATTATTTCAAAGTAAATCCAACACCAAATGTTTTTGTAATGTCTTACAAGTAAGAACATTTTTTGTTGTTTATTATTAGTCAGAGTATTCTTAATTAATAGGAGAGACATACATTTCAGTCATAAACAAAAAAGTGGTTATATATTCAACATACTATACTCAATTGCAGTTTTGTTGCTGTTGCTTAGTCATTAAAATTACAGGACTTGTTTTGGATCCTTTCAGTTTGTGTGACTGATAGCGTGTGATGATTCTCCCAGAGGTTTGCTGAAAATCAGCACTGACATCTTGACTCGTGCTTGAAGTCCAGTCATTCTCTCAGACATGAAGAGCTTCAGAGGAAAAACTCAGGTCAGAACTGCCTTCTGTGAAGCTGAACTGTCCTTACACTCGAGAAGCTCAATGCCAACACTGTTCTGACTCACATACAGGTAAAGGATAATATCAGCACAGAACAGAACAGCATTTGCTCACTTCAGAACTAAGTGGTATATTTTGCCGTGGTAAACTGTCTGACACACGCTGAGATATAGTCCTATAATTTACGTAAATCACAGTCTATTCCGATCCATTAGGCCCTGAGAGAATTCATTGTTAAAGACGGTTCTGTGACATTAGATTTATATTAAATTGATGCTTTCAGCAGGACGCCGGCTGAGGCTCTGACTTTATTTGCTTCTATTTACACATAGCTTGCACTATACAACTCTTTTATTTCTGCATGCGTGGTATGATTCATTAGTAACAAAACACCTAAAGCAATAAATAAATAAAATACAAAAAAAATAATATAATCTAATATAATTTTTGAACAGGGCCAACAATATTTTAAATGTGATATTTGAACATTTTTGAAACACTTTTGTCTCCCAAAATCAAAGCAAATATATGCAGAAACATGTAAACAAACAAATAAATAAATGAAAGCAGTTTTTTTCCTTAAATCAAATAGTTTTACGTTAGTTTTATAGTATGACAACTAATTCATTCTTTTTTTTTAATTATTAAATTCACTATTTAATTAATTAATTAATTTTATACGTGCGTGTATTGAAGGAAATGATACTTGGTTACACAAAAATTTTTTTAAGATTTTTCTTTTTCTTCAACACGTACACTCTTTGTCATTGACTCCTTTATAATTCTCTGAGATGCAGGACACAAAAAAATAAGTATTTAGCAGACAATATAGATTTGAACAAAGATAGTACATTTATGATGATGCATTTAGTATCTTTGTCAGATTTTTATTAGTGATCAACTGATTATCTTAGTGTTTAACACTGCATTTATTTGATCAAAAATTATGAAATATTGTCAAAATGTAAAATTGTAATAAAAGTTTTCTAGGTGAATATTATGTTAAAATGTAATGTATTGCTGTGATGTACTGCATCATTACTCCAGTCTTCAGTGTCACATTTGATCTGTCACTTTTAATCAATTTAATGCGTCCTTGATGAATAAAAGTATTGATTTTGTCCCACAGGAAAAAAAAAACTTCCCCTGAATGTTTGCACTTTTATATATTTAACGTGAGATTATATTTGATCTTTCTTTAGTGCTGTATGGTATGAAATTGGTTGGCATTAAACACTGTGTCTTGTGTGCAGGCTGATGTATTTCTTTTTTAATTAATTTCTAATTGATGTATTGTTGCAGAGGGAGGTATCGTTGTGATGCTGCTCCTCTGATGTAATAATCACGTTCTCCTCCCGCTGGCTCCTCAGAAATGGCCCATTAAGTATGCTAATAGATCACAGTGGTTCTGATGGGCTCATTTATTTCTCATTTCACAATATGGCACAGCTTGGAAAAAGGGTGTAGTGCTTTCAGTGTTGTTTAGAGGAACATGCTGTCGTTCACAGAATATAGAGCTGAACATGTGTAGCGCTTGTTCAGGATTCTAACTGCTCTTGGGTTTTTCAGAAGTCTAAACGAGCAGGGTTTTAGCTGCTGAGACGGTCCTTTCTCTGTCGGTCGTTGCTTTGATTAGTGAGTCTCGGTCATTAGTGCTGCTGTCGAGCTGAAGCTCTGCTAAAATGGCCTTTGATTCCTCCTGAAGAGCTCCAGCTCATCTCTGTTTGATGTGACAGGACAGAAGAGCCACTGAAGAAACCAGCATTAAACAGCAAATCAGCACAGTTCTTTCTCTTCTCATGCACGGGGCTTTCAGTTTGCTCTGAAATGATTCCGTTTAGCAGAAGCTGCATAAATCACAGCATCTAGAAAAGCTCAGAATAAAAACAAATACTGGGTTCATCCTTTGACATCACTGTCCGTTGACTGCTCATACTCGCTGATGTTCCTGCTGCTGTTGTCACACCAAAGATAGCAATAAAGAATGACTTTTATTATCTGAAACCGGTAGCATGCACTTCGCCACAGGACCTGAAGGAGAACAGCCTGCTGCTCTGATAATGCGGATCAGATTTTCTCCGCAATCTACATTCATTCAGTTCAAGTAAATTGAGAGTCATGGAATTTAATAGGAACACAACTAATGCATTTACGTAAACTTTCATTAATTACTGCTTAATGTAAAGAATAAAGTAAAAACAGAATAATAAATAAACAACTTATTAAAGGAAGTGGAAAATGTTTCCCATATCTTCTGTAGTTGTCGTCTTGGGCTGTGTGACAGATGTAGACTAGTTTATATGTGTTGGGTAACCACAAAAATTAGAAGTGATAAAATACTTTAGCAATAGTTAAAATGAAACAACACTCTGCTCTGCTTCATGTCTTTATTGCTATAGGATCCACACCAGTGTTGGGTTTGCTGATCAGATGCACAGGCATGCTTTAATTGAGAGAATCTGAATAATTGATGCTTCTCAGCATATGTTCATATTTCAGGTGATATTATCTGTGAATCAATAATGCATTGGATCTCAGCTCAGACAGACCATAACTACTCAAACGGCACTGTGATGTTGTTTCCACACACAAATATTGTGCAGCACGACTGTTTTCAACATTGATAATAATCAGAAATGTTTGTTGAGCAGCAAATCAGCATATTAGAATGATTTCTGAAGATCATGTGACACTGAAGACTGGAGTAATGATGCTGAAAATACAGCTGCGCATCACAGAAATACATTACAGTTTAACAGAGATTCACATAGAAAACAGCTGTTTTACATTGTAATAATATTTCATAATTTCTACTGTATTTTGATCGAATAAATGCAACTTTGGGTGAGCAAAAGTGACTTAAAAGTGACTATTAAAAAACATAGATAGATAGATCGATAGATGTATATTGTGCTTTCATGTATTACAATGTTTAGTGCAATAAATAATTATTGTAATTAACACAATAATATATATTTTATAATAACATTTCCATATAGTAGATAAATCATGTTTTATTGGTCATTACTGCCACATTCTGCCACTAATAACATTGGCTCAACTCATTTTTAATTGCTACTCATTATAACACAATTACAAAATGAAAATCCCCGTTCAGCAGTTGGAGAGATCCTGCTGTGATGAAAATGAGTCTCTTTGACCGTCGCTTCTTCTCACTGCTTCACTCAGTGTCACCAACGGTATCTGTGACCCTGGAGCACAAAACCAGTCATAAGGGTCAATGTTTTGAAATTGAGATTTATACATCATCTGAAAGCTGAATAAATAATCTTTCCATTGATGTATGGTTTGTTAGGATCGGACAATATTTGGTCTGAGATACAACTATTTGAAAATCTGGAATCTGAGGGTGCAAAAAAATCTAAATATTGAGAAAATCATCTTTAAAGTTGTTCAGATGAAGTTCTTAGCATATTACTAATCAAAAATTAAGTTTTGATATATTTACAGTAGGAAATTTACAAAATATCTTCATGGAACATGATCTTTACTTAATATCCTAATGATTTTTTGCATAAAAGAAAAATTGATAATTTTGACCCATACAATGTGTTGTTGGCTATTGCTACAAATATACCCCAGCGACTTAAGACTGTTTTTGTGCTGCAGGGTCACATTTGTGGTTTGATTGCAGAAGAACTGTGAGGTGAAGCCTTCAAAGGTTAATAAAATGTTCGGCTGGACTCTGATCACTGCAGGATTCTGAACTGTTTAATGTTGCACAAAATGTATAAAAGGTTTGCAAATACTGCAGCTGCTGTGGAAAGACAATCTTCTTATTAGTATTAGTATTCAGTGTATCAGCAGTTCAGTGCATCTGTTTTCATTCATCATTGTTCATGTTTTCTGTGAATGAGATGGCATCGGCTCTCGGTGAAGAGTCCTGGATCTGTGCACACATTTAGTTGGAAATGGAAATGAACTGATTGCATCTTTTCTTCTTCACGGTTTCTCCACAGATGTCCCTCGTACGAGGACTGCTGTGGGACTCGCTGCTGCGTCCGAGCGCTTTCCATCCAGAGACTCTGGTATTTCTGGTAAGAATGGCCTTTTCTTCTCCTTTTATACATTGTTACTTTGTGTTTTATTTTTCATTTACTGTATGATTTACTATTTTCATATCTGTGACCCTGGAGCACAAAACCAGTCATAAGGGTCAATTTTTTGAAATTGAGATTTATACATCATCTGAAAGCTGAATAAATAATCTTTCCATTGATGTATGGTTTGTTAGGATCGGACAATATTTGGTCTGAGATACAACTATTTGAAAATCTGGAATCTGAGGGTGCAAAAAAATCTAAATATTGAGAAAATCATCTTTAAAGTTGTTCAGATGAAGTTCTTAGCATATTACTAATCAAAAATTAAGTTTTGATATATTTACAGTAGGAAATTTACAAAATATCTTCATGGAACATGATCTTTACTTAATATCCTAATGATTTTTTGCATAAAAGAAAAATTGATAATTTTGACCCATACAATGTGTTGTTGGCTATTGCTACAAATATACCCCAGCGACTTAAGACTGTTTTTGTGCTGCAGGGTCACATTTGTGGTTTGATTGCAGAAGAACTGTGAGGTGAAGCCTTCAAAGGTTAATAAAATGTTCGGCTGGACTCTGATCACTGCAGGATTCTGAACTGTTTAATGTTGCACAAAATGTATAAAAGGTTTGCAAATACTGCAGCTGCTGTGGAAAGACAATCTTCTTATTAGTATTAGTATTCAGTGTATCAGCAGTTCAGTGCATCTGTTTTCATTCATCATTGTTCATGTTTTCTGTGAATGAGATGGCATCGGCTCTCGGTGAAGAGTCCTGGATCTGTGCACACATTTAGTTGGAAATGGAAATGAACTGATTGCATCTTTTCTTCTTCACGGTTTCTCCACAGATGTCGCTCGTACGAGGACTGCTGTGGGACTCGCTGCTGCGTCCGAGCGCTTTCCATCCAGAGACTCTGGTATTTCTGGTAAGAATGGCCTTTTCTTCTCCTTTTATACATTGTTACTTTGTGTTTTATTTTTCATTTACTGTATGATTTACTATTTTCACTCTGAAATTGCCAGTAAATTTCACAAATAATTATAAAACAGCAAGTTACATGGACTTAAATGTGAAATTTTGAAGTTGAAAAACTGAACTAGTATTTTTGGTAGCACTTTACTTAAAGCCTTTATGTATAATGCATTATAAAAGTAGTTTCAGTGCATTAATTATGCTTTGTAATGCATTGTATGATCTCAAGAATAATTGTAACTACAGTTATAATACTTCAATATTTGTTGTTACACTTTTAAAAAGTATAATGCACATGAAAAACAAACCTACAAATATTATAATGCATTTTAAATTTGTTTTTAAAAAATCATGAAAAGATATAATGCATTACAATGTACATTATGATGAATACCTTTATAATGCATTATGCATAAAGGCTTTAAGTAAAGTGTTACCGTATTTTCTTGTAAAACATACTGCAATAATCTTTGGGTCAAATATGAAAAAGGTTTTCAAGCATCAAAACAAACGTTTAATACAGCTTTCAAATTTAAGGGTTTTTCCTTCATACATTCCCTTCAATTTCCTGTTTCATTTTACTTGTTCTGAGCAAAAAAATAATGACTATCATACATTTTTACCATGATTAAGACACCCACTAAAATGTCATTCAGTGTAATAATAGATCACATACCAAAAAAGCTACACCAAGAATAATTAGAGGACATTAAAATACTGTATTTAAGGATCACAGTTCAGCCATAAAATACTAATGAATTATCAGTTTAAATCTTTGCCACTTTTTAAATCCTTCTAACCACCAGGTTTTACTCACTTGACAGCAAGAATACAGGTTAGAATAAGAGTTTTATTTTTACGTAAATATATCTGAATATTTCAGCCATATTCTTTACATTTTATTTTTACATTTTTAAGTTATTTGAAGCTATTTGTTACTTTTTTTAAGTTTAATTTGATGAAGACAGCAAACTGGGACATCTCATCTTTGACCCTTTTTTATTTAGCACTTCAATAAAACAGTATAGTATTGTAATTGTATTGTATTGTAATTGTAACTTCTGCCGTTTGTGGGTAATGTGCAGCAGCTGGCATGTGATTTGATGGTGGTTGTGTCAGTCGTGTGTCTGCTCTCTCATAGGCTGCTGCTGATGATGGGCGTGTTCTTCTGCTGCGGAGCGGGCTTCTTCATTCACCGGAGGATGTATCCATCAGCACTCAGCGAGGAGCCCGCCTTCAACGTGTCCTTCACCAGACAACCGGTCAGCTCGCCAGGTCAGCGTCGCACCATCACACCCTCATCACCATCGCCACCATCACAATAACATCATCACCATCACAACATCATCATCACAACATCACCATCACACAATCATCACCATCACACCATCATCACCATCACAACATCATCATCATCACCATCACACCATCATAACATCATCACCATCACACCATCATCACCATCACAACATCATCATCATCACCATCACACCATCATAACATCATCACCATCACACCATCATCACCATCACAACATCACCATCACACCATCACAACATCATCATCATCACCATCACACCATCATAACATCACCATCACACCATCATCACCATCATAACATCACCATCACAACATCATCACCATCATCACCATCATAACATCACCATCACACAATCATCACCATCATTACCATCACAGCATCACCATCACACCATCATTTCCATCACACCATCACCATCACAACATCATCACCATCATAACATCACCATCACACCATCATAACATCACCATCACACCATCATCGCCATCACAACATCATCACCATCACACCATCATCACCATCATCCAAAGCCTAAGTGTATATGGCAAAAAATATTGTCTTTTTTTCTTCTTCTTTTTCCAGAAGATTTGACCGATTCAAGATCATGATTTTGATGTTTTTTTGTTGTTCTTCTTTTTTTAAGGTTTAAGTAGTCCTCTTATCGTAATTTTAACATGATTCAAGTAACAAATTTATTAAAAACTTACAAAACCATCTGAATAAAGAAAGTTCTGTTCCAAGTGCAGAACACGTGAAGTTCAACACACTGTAAACGTAAAACAAATTACTTGTTAAATATGTTTGCAGAAAAGATGCATGAAATATTAAGGCAAATATTGTACAAACTTGTCTCAAACATATCCTATATGTTCATAAATAATATAAATACCATTTGTGACCCTGGGCCACAAAACCAGTCATAAGGGACAATATTTGGTTGAGATACAACTATTTTAAAATCTGGAATCTGAGGCTGCAAAAAAAATCTAAATATTGAGAAAATCATCTTTAAAGTTGTCCAAATTAAGTTCTTAGCAATGCATATTACTAATCAAAAATAAAGTTTTGATATATTTATGGTAGGAAATTTACAAAATATCTTCATGGAACATGATCTTTACTTAATATCCTAATG
>NW_015542416.1:515399-534188 GCF_001515605.1 Sinocyclocheilus anshuiensis | reverse complement strand
CACCATCATAACATCACCATCACAACATCATCACCATCATCACCATCATAACATCACCATCACACAATCATCACCATCATTACCATCACAGCATCACCATCACACCATCATTTCCATCACACCATCACCATCACAACATCATCACCATCATAACATCACCATCACACAATCATCACCATCATTACCATCACAGCATCACCATCACACCATCATTTCCATCACACCATCACCATCACAACATCATCACCATCATAACATCACCATCACACCATCATAACATCACCATCACACCATCATCGCCATCACAACATCATCACCATCACACCATCATAACATCATCACCATCACACCATCATCACCATCATCCAAAGCCTAAGTGTATATGGCAAAAAATATTGTCTTTTTTTCTTCTTCTTTTTCCAGAAGATTTGACCGATTCAAGATCATGATTTTGATGTTTTTTTGTTGTTCTTCTTTTTTTAAGGTTTAAGTAGTCCTCTTATCGTAATTTTAACATGATTCAAGTAACAAATTTATTAAAAACTTACAAAACCATCTGAATAAAGAAAGTTCTGTTCCAAGTGCAGAACACGTGAAGTTCAACACACTGTAAACGTAAAACAAATTACTTGTTAAATATGTTTGCAGAAAAGATGCATGAAATATTAAGGCAAATATTGTACAAACTTGTCTCAAACATATCCTATATGTTCATAAATAATATAAATACCATTTGTGACCCTGGGCCACAAAACCAGTCATAAGGGACAATATTTGGTTGAGATACAACTATTTTAAAATCTGGAATCTGAGGCTGCAAAAAAAATCTAAATATTGAGAAAATCATCTTTAAAGTTGTCCAAATTAAGTTCTTAGCAATGCATATTACTAATCAAAAATAAAGTTTTGATATATTTATGGTAGGAAATTTATGAAATATCTTCATGGAACATGGTCTTTACTTAATATCCCAATGATTTTTGGCATAACAGAGAAATCAATCATTTTGAGCCATACAATGTATTGTTGGCTATTGCTACAAATATTCCCCAGCGACTTAAGACTGCTTTTGTGCTCCAGAGTCATATTTTTTAGCCAAAACGTAGGCATTCAGTTATAGGGATCAAATTAAAAAGTCAATTCAAAGTATAAAGTATAAAAAGCAGTATAAGATGTATATAAAAGTGTAATATCAGCAGTTCAGTGATATACAAAATATAAGAGCAGCAGCAGTGATTATTAACAGAGAATGAAAACAGCAGCAGCTTTCATGCAAAACAGATGTCAGTGTCACGCAAACATCAGATATCAGACATACAGTACTGGATCTGCACAGTATTTTATTGCTTTTCTGTGTAAAAATGCATTTTATGGACGTTTCACCATTGCATCGCGTCTTTTGCAGCGTCTTGCACATGAAACACAGTTCAAACATGGCGCTTGAGATAAAAAAGAAAAAAACAGGCCCTGTACCAAAATCCACTGAGCGTCCTGCCTAGACTGGAACTGCATTATGCAGATCTTGTGCCATCTTTATTCATAATGCAGTCAAGGAAGAGTAGGGCTAAGAGGAGAAATGATATCAGGACATACTCTTATCCTCTGTCCACTGAACCACTGCTTCAGATAGAAAGGAAACAGCACTGCAGCTCATTTTACTACCATAATGTGATATGTTTACAGCAGTACAGGAGATCCCAGGAGAAGAATGTAGTGTGGCACTTCATTATGTCCAGTAGGAATTGATTGCATTGTGAAAAGTGGGAAAGTTAGATTCTAGAGTTTGCAATCGATTGCGGTGCGATTTCCTCTTGAAACAGCAGGCAGGCGCTTGTTAAACTCGAGCAGGCGAAAGGAAAGTCATTTCTGAGGAGAAGCAAGTTATTACATTACAGATGAAAGACTACAAGATTAATATTTCTTTCTTCATTAAATGTGAACTTATCAATCATACACAATAAGAGCAGGAACTTCTATTAAGACAGTAAATAAGGTGCACATTGACTATTCTAGTAGACAACGAAAATAAGCACAACCTAAATTGAAGATTACTGTACAGAAGTTTGGGGTTGATAAAATTATCTTCTGCTCACCAAGGCGGCATTTATTTGATCAAAAATACAGTACAAAAATTGTGAAATATTATTACAATGTAAAACAGCTGTCTTCTATGTGAATATGTGTTAAACTGTAATTTATTTCTGTGATGCGCAGCTGTATTTTCAGCATCATTACTCCAGTCTTCAGTGTCACATGATCTTCAGAAATCATTCTAATATGCTGATTTGCTGCTCAAGAAACATTTCTGATTATTATCAATGTTGAAAACAGTTGTGCTGCACAATATTTTTGTGGAAACCGTGATACATTTCATTTTTCAGGATTCACAGATGAGTAGAAAGTTCGAAAGAATAGAAATAGAAATCTTTTGGAACATTATAAATGTCTTTACTGGCACTTTTGATCAATTTAGTACATCCTTGATCAATAAAAGTATTCGTTTATTTAAAAAAAACTTAACAACCCAAACTGTGAATGCTAAATTAAGATGTTGACTACATAATTGATTTAAAAATATTAAAACATTTTGCCCAGCTTTTGCGCACACTGTATTTTTTATTTTTTGCTAACTGCAGCCTCTGTGAGTGTTTTTGGAGTCTTGTGGAGGAGTGTTGTTTTTTTAAATCATTAATTCTTATTGCTACATATGGTAGAGTGTTTCAGATGAGTGTGTAAACAGATCAGTAGGTTTGGAACGGAGCCTGCTGTTGTATTGGGAAGCTGTGACAGGACACACCTCTCCCTGATTATGATGCTGCTGCTGCTGCTATAAAATATGTCCCTCATCTCACAATTTGTCCTTTAATCGAATTCTTGCTCACTATTACAGTCGGTAACAGGCAGTTATTATTAGTCAGCTCTCGCTTGGAGCCAAGGTTGGCACTTCACCACAGACTTATTTCCCATCTCTGTGCCAAACCAGCAGAAAATTGCAAATGAGCCATTCTGGTGTGTGAGCAGATACGTTGCCAACATATGGCCAGCAACGCCCTGCTGTTCTCAATAGATAGAGTGAACAGTGTTTCCGACAACCTATTTTGTAAGCTGGTGCATGGTGCTGCTCGATGTTTTCATGCATTCGGTGCGTCACACTTCATCATATCAATTGTTGCTTTGGTTGGCAGCAAAATAAGGGTGTAATTTGGATCTTTAAAGGAATAATCAGGGTTATTTTCTCAGTTTGCAAAACCAGCTAACAGTAATGCACAGAACCCTAGAAGACAAGCGTCAGAGTCAAAAGCAGAAATGCCAAGCTCATACTTGGTACTTGAGCTGTGATGTGGCATGGATACCAAGTGAAAGTAGCCAGGTTATAGTTGGCTGCTTTGATAGAGTTAAAGCTTTAATAATAAAGTTTGTGATTTCACATTTATTATCTAGTGCTTTTTATGAAGTCGTTGCAACGCTGAAGTATTATACACTGTAGAATCTACATTTGTTATTGTATTTCTGATGCTATCTCTTTTATCAGTGAAGAAATTCATAAAGTCAACTCATTACTACTAAACTGTCAGGGAATATTTAGATTGGGTGGCGTCTGGTTATTTGTTAATCCAGCCACTATGCTAAATAATTGGATTGTTTTGGTTATTTTCAGTAAGTTTGTAGATATGCCTGGCACATACTTTTAGACATACTTTAGAACATACTGTTTTTCCACGCAATTCAAAATAAATAGTTTTTCTCTATTTGCGCTCAAGATTGAGAGTTTCGTAATCAATGTAAACAGTGTGACAGCTGCACATTTAAAAGTTTATTTGCGTCGTTGCACACTTTCCTGCTAGGCTTTTATTATGAATGTGTAATTTGCATACATTTTTACATGAGGAATAAGTCAAAATTATCAGACAGCATGTTAAATAATGTACATAGTTTACAGATGACTTCAGTCTTCATACAAATTCAATCCTGTTGCTTATTGAAAGCAAAGAGGTGAACCGATTATATATTTCAAAACATTGCTGTACAATTATATAGTTTCATAATAAACTGTTTCCAACCACTAAAACATAGGAAAATAGATTACTTTAGTTTGGCTCTCTAAACTCTGTATTTAGGGAAAATGAAGCGAGGCATTATATTTGCTGCTTGAGTGGAAAATTGAGAATCTGAAGAAGACTGGAATTGCTTGGTTTTTATTTCTTAAATAGTTTTGTTCAGAGGACAAATTAACATGAAAAATAAGAAGCTCCCTCTCATTTATCTTACAGTAGATAGTGAAACTGAAAAACAAAGTGCTTTAATTGTGCTCCATTTTAAGAAGAAAACAAAACCTAACTGGCATCAATATGAGACTGAATCAGAGTCCCCAGAACTGCTGGAGGTCTAGTTTCTTGCAGTTGCACTTAATCTGTATGATATATTGCATTTGAAAACATAATATAAAGCTCTAAAAAGTTCTCTGTAAATCTGCCATTAAATAAGAAAGGGGGTGCTCTACAATGGTACAGAAGCCTTTACCTCTATTGCTCCAGCACACAGGAGTGAGTTGTATCTGGTTAAACACTGATGTCAGATTATTGTAGTTTCTCCTCCTTTGAGACGCTTTACACATTAGACATACATTAGACTAGCACAAGCCATCATCTTTATCAAGACGGACTATGAAAATACAGACATACTCAAAAATCTGTCACAGAAGTAAAAGAAAGTCTATAATAAAACTAGGGTAGTTGTAATAATATTTCACAATATTACTGTTTATATTTTTTGATAAAATAAATGCAGCCTTGGTGAACAAAAGAGACTTAAAAAAAAAAAAACGACAACTTAACAACCCCAAACCTTTGAACTGTGATGCATATTAAAAATATTTAAAACATATATTTATAATTAATTTTGCAGATGCTTTTATCCAAAGCAATTTACAAACGAGGAACCTCACAAGCAACCTGTCAGCGTGCATGCCATCTTTTAGTAAAAACTAGATAAACAAGCTGAGGCAGAGTCATGTTTGTTTAACGTCTATTAAAATAAATACAGCTAGAACTAAAATAGAAATTTATAAAACTATATAGAAATAGAAAAACTGTATATGTGACCCTGGAGCACAAAAGCAGTCATAAGCAGCACAGGTATATTTGTAGCAATAGACAACAATACATTGTATGGATCAAAATTATCCATTTTTCTTTTATGCCAAAAATCATTAGGATATTAAGTAAAGATCATGTTCCATGAAGATATTCTGTAAATTTCCTACTGTAAATATATCAAAACTTAATTTTTGATTAGTAATATGCATCGCTAAGAACTTCATTTGAACAAATTTAAAGATGATTTTCTCAATATTTAGATTTTTTTGCACCCTCAGATTCCAGATTTTCAAATAGTTGTATCTCGACCAAATATTGTCCGATCCTAACAAACCATACATCAATGGAAAGATTATTTATTCAGCTTTCAGAAGATGTACAAATCTCAATTTCACAAAATTGACCCTTATGACTGGTTTTGTGCTCCAGGGTCACATATAAAAAAATACTAAAAACACAACAAATTACTAAAACTTTAAAATTAAACGAAAACAAAATATAAAATTAAAAAGTATAATAGCATCATTTATACTAAAATAGCACTGGGTGGAGGTTGGTAGTTCAGGAACAAAGACAGTGAGGGGGGGCGTCTAAATTGTTTTCGTAATTTAGTAGGAGTTATATCAACTTCCCAGCAGCCCAGCAGTATTCCAGTAACAGCATGTTGACATTTTATACATCAATAAACCTTGACATGATTTCATTCATTGTTTCTCCAACAGTCTCCCAGCAGCCAGGCATGCAAGGCTACGGTGACCCCTGCGGTGCCATGACGACGGCCCTGACCCCGGGTCAGACGACCCCAGCACACATGATGAGCTCGTACCCGCCACCGCCCTCCTACTGCAATCATCCGCCGCCCTCGTACGAACAGGTCTTCAGGAACGCCGAGAAGAAGAGCCACAGCGAATCCTCGCAGTGAGAGACGCCGCTGACGTCTTTTCAGGATGCTCTTTCCCAGTTCCCAGTTTGTTTATCATTTGATATGGAGGGGCAACAAAGAGAACAAAGGTCCGGATGGGACAGAGCTTTGAAGAAGCTGTCGGGATGCGAAGCGCAGGAGATACTGAGAGTCTCGACTCCTTTTCTTTGAGAAGTGGGTCTTCAGGGGCTGGGGTGGACCTTGGAAGGTCGACATGGTGGAAGCAACCCACTGAGCTTCTGGAGAACAGGATGAATATCTTTGGAAAACACACGACATCCATCCTGAGGCCGACCGCACTTCAGAACCATGACAGCAGGAGTTTCGTACTGTAGAACGATTGTGCGTTTTATTATATTGCAGCCAGTGAATATCATGCTACCTGAGCCTCTCAAACATGTGGAAGCCTGTTTATGCCAATGAATAACAATGAAAAAGGTAATTGTGACTTTATCTCGCAATTCTGACTTTTTATTTTGCAACTGCAAGTTTAATTCTGACTTTTTTTTTTTAAGAATGTTTTGTAAAAAAATACTTTTTTGTCAGAATAACTTGCAATTGCAAGTTTATATCTAACAATTCTGAGACAAGAAATCAGAAATGTAAGATATAAACTCGCAATTGTAAAAAAAAAAAAAAAAAGTTCAACTTGCAAGAAAAGTCAGAATTGTGAGTTTATATTTTGCAATTCTGACTTTATTTCTCACAAATGTGAGTTGATATCATAATTCTGAGAAAATGTCTGAATTGTGAGATAAAAAGTTTAAACACATTTTTTTTAGCGTTAGTGGCAGAAACAGGCTTCCATACAAACAGGAGTTTGGCTGTTCTTTTCCAATCCCAGTGGTTTAATGGGTCAATAAACTCTTGTATGGGTATTCATCTGAAATAGATGATGAACTCACATGGAGTGAGTCTATTGAAGCCACAGCAAGCGAAAGAGAAATGTATTCACATCTTTTCTGCTTCATCACACCCATAGTGTCCTGTTTTTGTGGATGGGCCAGAAAATTGCAAAAGCTTTTGGGTTAAATGTCTGGTTTTGTAGGAGCGTTCACTCTTGTTAATGGCCCTCTGCGAGTTTCTCCTGAATTTATCTGTGCAAATTAATTACTGGACTACAATTATCATTGAAATGTGTGCAGATGAACAATAAGGATTCACCCCAATGAGAAATACAGCGGAGTTATTTGGAGGGAGTGATGCATTTACCACAACACCTGCTTGAAAACAACTCTGATTAGTTTTAGGCCTCTTCATTAGCACAGAAAAGGATCAAATGTGAAGCAAACAGCCACATGTGCATTGCCAACGCTGGTTTGGAAAATGGTTGAGAAATGTCTTTTTCACATTTAAACCCTGAATTAAATTAAACTAAAAATAAATTATAATTTGCAGAAAATTGAGCATATTTTTAGGACTATTAAGGAACATTTTTTTGTTATTACAATTAAGTCCATTAAGAACGTTAAGAATAATATTATTAAGAATATTGCTTTTTTTTCTGTTCTGTTTTTGAGGTGAAATATGACCTACACATAGTCTTCATAACATTCACCAACAAGCACCATTTGAAAATATATCAAATTAGACTGATTTGGAGACCATTTCTAGTAAATGTGAATGTGATCCTGAAGTTTTTATTTAAATGTACTTAATATTAATTCAACATGTGAATTGTTTGGAACAGAGTGTGGGGAAAAAACTGACTTTAAAGTTACATATTTTGCATACTTGATTCGTACGATTAATATATTGAATGCTGGCTGGTTCCTATTCTTGATGTTGTGACTGTGAACAGAATGTTCCTTTGGGATGAAAACGTTAACACAACACTCCACAGACTGGATATGAAAGTACATTCATTGCATTATTTACACACATTATTTAACTCCTGATGAGACCTAATATTGACTGAAAAACACGCAAAGCATCAATAGGTTCGGGTATATTTCAAGTATATTCAAAACTTGTTTTGAAAGTGTTGTTTTTGTAGTTCATGGTTTCGTTTGAGGTTGAACTATGCAAAGAGAGCTAATGTTGGAGTTTGTTTTACTGTTCAGATCGGACAGCTGTGAAATTGTACAGTGTCAAACATCTGCCTCTGGATTTGGAGTGACATGTGGATGATTACACGGCTCTGTTGAGTAACTGCACTGTCACTGACACACCAGCAACCGTTCATAGTGAAGCGCTCTTGATGTCAGAAAATCATGAACTACAATAATAAAGTTCCCTCTGTTTGAGACTTTTGCTATGCTTGCTCGTGTGTCTGTGTTTGTTATGTGTTCAGGTATTGGACAGCTCTTGCTAATTTTAGGCTACTTGTAGCTTTGTAAGTGTTTACTTGCACAGTCATGGCATTACTGGAACGAGCCTCTAGAATTAGCATAACATCAAATGAATAGCTTTTAGGTTAATTAGACCTATCTTTTCTTGGTTGCTTAAATCGAAACTCAAGTCTTGTATAAGAGTTCTGCAGCAGATGATTCATCTTGGAGCTTTTTTTTTTAAAGGGGTCCTATTATGCTCTTTTAAAAAGTCTTGATTTTGTTTTGGTGGTGTACTAGAACAGGCTCTCGTACTAGGTTGTTCAAAAAACATAATTTTTCACATATTTTACATTATTACAACCCCTCTCTCCCCAGTCTGGAACTTTGTAACTTTGCAGATCTTTTTTATGCTCAAACAGCAACATTACAGACTAACTAAAGTTGAAAAAGTTAAAAAGCATAATAGGACCCCTTTAAAAAAGGCACACGTTCCACACAATCATCTCACGTTGAAATGTAATCACAATTATGCTAATGTAGTCACAAATTATTTAATGAGGACATAATTGGAGAAAACAACCACAACTGACAAGCTATGTTGTCCCGCAGTGGCAAAATTCAACTTCCTTTACCACGTTTGTGAGGTTTTTTTATTATAGCGCCCCCTAACTCTGAAAAATTGCAACCAAAACTGCACCAAAAGAGCTCTGCAATTACAGATCACCTTCATGAAGATTACATTCACAAACAATGTACATATTTGTATGTATTGGATACTTTTATATACGCTTCCATTTAAAAGGTTGGGGTACTTTTTGAAAGAAGGCCCACCAAGGCTGCATTTACTTGATCAAAAATACAGTAAAATTAGAAATATTTTGAAATATTAGAATAGTATTAAAATAAATATTCTCTATTGTAATATATTTTGAAATGTAATTTATTCCTGTGATTACTGCCATTTTTATCAATGAAAATACTGTGCATGTCTTCAATGCATCCTTGCTGCATTCGAGTATTATTAAAAAAAATAGTAATAAATAAATAAATAAACTTACTAGACCCAAACTTTTGAACACTTATGGGTCATTCTGTGTCAACCCAACCAGCTCAAGGTCCTTAGCTGAAATTTTTGATTATGTTAAGATTTTTTTCTGGGGAAAATATACATAAATCAAGAAGAAATATTAGATTGACTAATAAAGAAGCAGCAAACATTTGGTTTTAAACCATTGAAAATGGGTAATATTCAACAAATTGGACATTGAGTGGCATTGTGCTCCCCACGTCTCTGGGACTGAACCATACAGGGCCTTAAAAATGAGAATCTAAAATAATATTGAGGTACAGGCAAAGTAATATTGAAAAAATTATATTTATGGCACTCGGGCAGGTGTGACACATTTCTAGTTTCAACATTATTTGTTCTTCAGACATTCCTCTTTAAAAGAAAAAAAGATACCAAAAAAAAAAGTTTAAGACCGAAAATCTAAAAAGGCATCAAGAGATCTTCAATACTACTTGAGTTACAGGCCTGCAAACTTTGAAGAAAGAAAACCTGAAAAGTGCCTTTTCCCATTTTTGAACGGTCACCACTGGCATATAATTCAGCAAAGATTGCTAAAGTCAACAGATTTTACTAGAGCTACCGATCTCTGTGTAAACATAAGATCATGATGCTGCCATCTTTCTGAAGTCATCTGTAACCCAGCTCCGAATCTTAGGTGAAAAGGTCATTGATTTATTAAGGTCATTTTGACGCCCCCCTCTACAAAATAGTGGATCAATTTATTTACTCAAATATGCATCCATGAGATATTTATGTTTTTCTTTCTTCAGAAAAAAAATATTGACAAAATAAAAAAATTGAGCTGGGAAAGTTTCTGAAATATGGTTGATTTGACATGGAATGACCCAAATGCATTTAGTAAAAAATTATTTTAAAAAATGTATTCACATTCACAAAGCTTCACAGGATGAGTAGTTTAAGTCTTTTACCTCAGCTTTACCTTTGTCTTTGCAGTTTTCATCATTTTTTTTTTTTTCAAATTTGGTTCATGGTTTAGAACTCTGAATATTTTGTTTAAACCCTTACTGGGAAAATGAATGTAACAAATAATTGTGAAAAAGTGTGTGTTCTATTAGCTAATATGAACCACACCCAAACTTCTCATTGGCTCATATCTGCCAAACCAATCAAGTTCCTGTCAGGAGAATCCACATTTTGTGCATACTGGATCCAAGAACTGGGATGTGTTATTATACTTTTCTTTTTTACACAGGGGTGAATTCAGGTAAATTGGGAGTCTTTTTGCCATTTGAGATGACTGGGGAAACAAATGTCCCAATTAACCTGAATTCACCCTGTATGTGGTTTTATAGAGCTGGATGAACTGGGTGGCACTATAATAATCTAACTTACATTTTGTAAATGAGATGTGTTTGTGCTCGCTTGAATAATGAGTCTGAACAGTTACTAACCCTTCACCGAGCGAGCGTTCATCATGACGCACTGAAGCTGAACTCTACACTGAACACAATTACACATTTACATAACGAGCACGCAGCCGATGACCTCGTCTCACATCACTGCAGGCTTATTTCACACAGTATAAGACAGCACCTTTACACAATGCACCTTTCCCATTGATTTCTCTCGTCTGTAGTTCACTATTTCTGTACATTAAAACGATCTTCTCTCTGTAATGCTATTCATCTGCTGAAAGTGTTTTTACTGAAATGTAATTCTTTAATCACTGTATTTTAAAGTAGATAGCGCACCCAAAAATGAAAATGTGCTTATAATGTGCACCCTCAGGCCATCCGAGATGTAGCGGACTTTTGTTTTTCATTAGAACAGTAAAGAAGATTTTTAGCTGAAAACATGGTCCTTGGTGATTCATAAAATGCAAGTCAGCATCTTTAAGAATTAAAAAAGCATATCAGGCAACATTAAATTAATACCCGTAGCTCTGGATGATATATTGAGGTCTTATGAAACGAAATGATCAGTCTGTGCAAGAAACTGAACATTATATACAACAATTTTTCATTTTAAACTATCTCTTTAAAGGTGGGGTAAGCGATTTCTGGTAGCCAATGTTGACATTTGAAATCACCAAAACAAACACGCCCCTACCCCAAAAGGGTCTCGCCCCTATTTTGATAGCTCCACCCCACACATACGTACGCAACCCAGGCAACGATTAGTTCTGTGAAACAAAGCAAAACCAATGTTACACTGTCTACACTGGACGAGAGTGGCGCGGCACGATAAAATACTATAGAACTCATTATAATCAGTGATGCTGTCTACACCATAGATATATATATATACATATCTATGGTCTACACTGGATGCGGCGCAGCACGACACTACAAACCCCCGACACAAAACTGCTGCTGCGTTCTATTCATGACGCATTGACACAAATTTCAACTAGACAGACTTTAGCTGATGCGGCACAGACACGGTGTTACTCACCTATCGAGAAGAAACAAAGCAACCTCGGCGTCCAATCGCAGGCCTTCCGCTCCTTGAGTTCTCTCCAGCGCTGGAAAGCTGATCCGATATTTACACGGGTCCTACTTCTTGCCTTAAGCCTTCCTTTGTTCCGCAGACGTTTTCCTCTTTTGTTTTTTTATCCGCCATCTCTATGTTTCTGTCGCTCGGCTCGCTAATGTCCGTCCTGTGCACTGAACTCGCTCTCCTCCACATCATGAGTAGACAATTTCAACTAGACAGACTTTAGCTGATGCGGCACAGACACGGTGTTACTCACCTATCGAGAAGAAACAAAGCAACCTCGGCGTCCAATCGCAGGCCTTCCGCTCCTTGAGTTCTCTCCAGCGCTGGAAAGCTGATCCGATATTTACACGGGTCCTACTTCTTGCCTTAAGCCTTCCTTTGTTCCGCAGACGTTTTCCTCTTTTGTTTTTTTATCCGCCATCTCTATGTTTCTGTCGCTCGGCTCGCTAATGTCCGTCCTGTGCACTGAACTCTCTCTCCTCCACATCATGAGTAGACACGCCCCTTACTGCTGATTGGCTACAAGTTTGTTTTGCTAGTCGGCCCAAATCAGTTTTCTAAAGACTTTTTGAAAAATCGCTTACCCCACCTTTAAGTGATACAAGGTGTTTGACTGCACTAGGGTTTCTGCAAGTTTTATGAAGGTAAATTTAACATTTATAAAAAAAAAATTTTTTAGATATTTTTAAGTAGAAAATTTGAGGAATAAATTGGAAGGAACACAATACATCACAATATATTCTAAATGTAAATTGTCTAGCGAGAACACGAGTTATATCAGCAAAACTTCAATGTTCAAAAATGCAAAAACCCAATAGATCTCCACTGCTTTTTGATTTTACAAAAAAAAACACTATTATTGTACCTTGTTCTTCCTCTGTATTTTGCCTTGTTTCTCCATGCAAATGTCTAAAAATTAGCCTAAAAATGCTATTAACTTAGATGCAAAAATAACACAAGTCGTCTTGTTTTCTGAAAAACTGACCAAAATGAAGTAACACGAGTTATATCAGCAAAACTTCAATGTTCAAAAATGCAAAAACCCAATAGATCTCCACTGCTTTTTGATTTTACAAAAAAAAACACTATTATTGTACCTTGTTCTTCCTCTGTATTTTGCCTTGTTTCTCCATGCAAATGTCTAAAAATTAGCCTAAAAATGGTATTAACTTAGATGCAAAAATAACACAAGTCGTCTTGTTTTCTGAAAAACTGACCAAAATGAACTGTTTATTGAAAAAAAAAAAAGATGAACTTAAATGGGAAACAAGTCCTAATCTAGTTTTAAGCGTGAACTCTGTTCATTAAGATCTGCAGTGTAAACGCAGCTTCACTTACATTTGTTCAATTCCCCAGAAAACAAGACTTCATATCTTTATTTTGCATCTCAGGTGATCTTGATTTAATTATGTTTAGATATTTGAAAACAAGACAAAAATACTGTGGAAGATGTTCAGTTTTTGCAGTGCATGCAACATTAATACAATGAATTTAAGACTTCTACTCCGGTTTAAGACCTTCATTTGTGGAAGGGTGAACTTAGAAGCGCTGTGATTGTGATCATCGTCACTGAGGTGTACGCAAATTACACAGATACTGGTTTTAGAGAGTAAGGAATTCTCTTACCTGTCCTTCTAGCGTCACTACTCTGGATTTCCATCAGATCTTTCCACCCCGGATCGATGTTAATCAGTATTGTCAGGTCAGTTGGAGGATCCAGCGCACTACTGCAATCTGACACACTTTATCTGCAATATTTTACTGTGCTACTTACCTGATCACACTGGATTGCAGGTGGTTTCATTTCAAAGGTTGCGATTTCTTTGCGGATTTGAGAAGACTCGTACATCAGCTGAATGACAGCACAGACTTTGAGCAGTTCAGAAAAAGCCCAATTTATTGTGACATTCATAACACGTTTTGCCTGAGGAAACAATATTTACCAGAGCAGGTCATTCTTTCTTTCATCAAGACATTTACCAACGGCGACTAGAACGAAACACTGACATACACACAGCACATACTTGACAACCACACCGTGTTGGATACTGGATTAATTTACCGAAAGGCACCGGCACATTCCGACATGAGCACGTGTTGCCATCCTCATGCAAAGACAAAGACAACGCAGACTGCGTTCACATGGGACAAACGCTCCAGAGCGCCACAGACGATCACAGAGGCTCTGCTATTCACCAACAAGCATGCAGATGCAAGAAACACTGCTGTGCTGTACGACATAAAGATATAAACTAAAACAAAACCATATATTAGCATTAAATATTGTCCAAAAAACAGCAACATACTGATAAAGACTACAAGCTACGAAGACCGAACTCAAGGCGGTGTTGTTTGAAATTATAGGCTGAAGGTTGGGTTTTTCGCGTGCATGATGAGGTTTTCTTCATTTTAAAGGGTCTATCCAGAGCGATGTAACTGTACTGTGAAAGCATGTGAACCTCCTAACGAAGGAGCAACAGTCTATGCTTCCAAACACACAGGTCAAAGTTCAAAAGCAGGGAATCGAGAACCCTCAGGCTGGATGACATCTGAGAGATAATGGATGGCTCCTGCCATACCTACAGCAAGACAACAACAATCTGGTTAGGTTTGATATTTATAATACCATGAGACTATCAGATTAAAGTTTTTTTTATCCAAAAATAAACATCAGTTGTAAATGTGCTCCTCCTCAGGTCATCCGAGATCAGGATGAGTTTGTTTCTTCATCAGGTTTGGAGAAATGTAGCACTGCATCAGTGTCTCAGCAATGGATGCTCTGCAGTGAATGGGTGCCGTCAGAATGAGAGTCCAAACAGCTGATAAAAACATCACAATAATCCACAAGTAATCCACAGCACTCCAGTCCATCAGTTAACATCTGGAGAAGACAAAAGCTGAAACAAATCCAGCTTTAAGACGATTGTAACTAAAATACCATAGAGTCCATAATACATAATAGTGCTTCCTCCAGTGAAAAAGTGCATCTCCTGTTGTCTCTCACATCAAAATCCAGCCACATATGTGTTTAGAGCTGTTTAAACGCTGCTTGATCTGTGCAGATTTCTCTCCTGATTCAGACCAGAACACTTTTTTACTGGAGGAAGCGTTATTATGGATTACTTGTGGATTATTGTGATGTTTTTATCAGCTGTTTGGACTCTCATTCTGACGGCACCCATTCACTGCAGAGCATCCATTGCTGAGACACTGACGCAATGCTGCATTTCTCCAAACCTGATGAAGAAACAAACTTGGATGGCCTGAGGATGAGCACATGTTTTGCAAGCTTTCATTTTTGGGTGGACTATCATTTCAAGTCCAAAAGCCCAGTTGGATTAGAATAATAAAACCACTGCATGATGCGGATTAATATGCAGCAGTCTGTTTGTGAAGGCATGTTGGCTGCGGAGGGGAATGTCGTGTGTTGTGGGGCTATGAGCAGGACCATCTAACTACAGAGAAAGCGGTGGGAACTCGAGCAGCCAATCAGAGTGTGACTTTTAATGAGAATCTGAGTGCAGGAAGCAGGTTTCCATGACAACAGCAAGGTAAAGCAGCAGATAAATCACTATAGATGCCGAGTGGGTAAGTGTGTGCATGTGGTCTCTGATGAGAACCTCTGGGATTCAGATGATTGGACAGAAGGTCAAGCAAAATCCTCAAGTAGAGTTACATGAACACCAAGTTGTGAAAACAAATGGATTTTGGCTTTCTGCTATTATATTTTTGGTCTTTTGCCACTTTTTATTGTTGAAAGTCGTCGACAGAGAAATATAAGGAGAGAGAGGAATCAGGAAATGTTGCGAGCTGGATTAGAACTTGTATTGCCCACAGACAGCAGCACAATATGTCGAAGCACATGTGCTGAATATTTTTGGCCTTTTGATGTTTACTAAAGAACAGAGTTCCGAGCCGATGATGAAGAGAGGAAGAGAGGTGAAACAGGATTAGGAAATGTTGCAAATCAGATTCAAACCCACATTGCTCCCATGAGAACCACAGCTCAATACTACGGCTTATTCTTAGCTTAAATAGATCTTTAATGAATAAATGTCTTGCTTTAATAAGTTTTGGCAGCAAGCTGCAAAGAAAATTACAATCTTACCACAGAAATATATATTTAAAACTCTGAATTTTTTTATTATTAGTTTTATTTATTTATTTTTGAAGGATTAAATTTAATTTAATTTTAATTTAATTAATATAATTAATATTTCTTTTCAGCAAAGATGCATTAAATTGATCAAAAGTGTCAGTAAATGCATTTATAATGTGACAAAAGATTTCTATTTTATTTCTATTTTTCTATTTAAAAATATTTATATTTCCATACATTCACATAAAAAACAGCTATTTGTAATATTTCACAATATTACTGTTTTTACTGTATTTTTGATCAAATTAATGCAGCCTTGGTGAGCAGAAGAGACTTTAAAACATTTTTTTATTATTTACCAACCCCAAACCTTTGTATATAAAAGATTATATAGACTACATAATTACTCAATATAAACTCTTTTAAATAAGCTACACTAAATAAAATAAAAAAAAACTGTGATCTGTGTGTCTCTTATTTCTCCCAGAAACAAAACAAACCATGTTACAACCGAAGATGAAGCTCTGTAACAGCAGCCGTGATTATTTCATTCATTTCATGAGTAAAATTTAAATTAAATTTAATTTAACCCATTACTTTTTGAGAATATTGAAGAGTACAATTTGAAGATGTTTTATCAATGACACATGATGATCAACTTACCTTCAAAAAGGGAGTAAGGCCGGTCAGGAATACGACAGCCGTGGGTCCCGTAGTCTAGACACCATTCAGCAAACTAGAAACAAATACAAAAAATTAATAAAAAAAAAAAAAAAAACATCATTTGGAACACAAAGTACAAGCTTTATCATAAAAGTGAAGTGTGGAAAGTGTGCCTGCCCATGCAAAGCCCTAAAGCTTGTCTAGTTCCTCACAATCTCAAAAGAGAATAAAAAGACGAGAGCAGAGCATGAATCAATTGTTCTAACAGGGCCATTTTTGCTTCATTTTTTCATAAAAGCATCAGAAAGAAAGAAAGAAAGACAAATGTCACCTAACTCTAAAATTCAAAATTTATCATCAGATTGATTAAATCAGTGGTTCTCAACCTTTTTTACTCCCCATCACCCCCCCACCAAAATGGAAACATTCTGGATGTGTGGAGACTCAGCGATCTGAAGGCGGCTTGACGTTATTAGTGAACAGTGATTAAAAAGTTGTCAGAACAAGCGATCGTGTCTGTGTTTGGAGCGCGTGATGCCCATATGTACATAAACACCACTGATCCTCACAAACTTCTCCAAAACACGCCTCTTTGGTGAGCATCCGTTATAAAACACTCGCTGTACATTAATTTTGACAACTACATCAATATACTGAACTGTGTTCAAGCAGAAACATGTTTTAGTGATCAGTGCGCCGAGAGCACACATAACGTTACACGCTTCGGTTGCGCATCAAAAGTAACTTGACTCTTGTATGTCACTGTAATCGTCTTTACCTTGATTACAACTGTCATCTATCAAAACCTTACTAGTGCGACATTGTCTTGATTTATCCAGCCGCGAGCTGTAGTTTGCGTATCATATGTGACCCTGGAGCACAAAACCAGTCATAAGGGTCAATTTTTTGAAATTGAGATTTATACATCATCTGAATAAATAAGCTTTCCATCGATGTATGGTTTGTTAGGATAGAACAATATTTGGCTGAGATACAACTATTTGAAAATCTGGAATCTGAGGGTGCAAAAAAAATCTAAATATTGAGAAAATCATCTTTAAAGTTGTTCAAATGAAGTTCTTAGCAATGCATATTACTAATCAAAAATTAAGTTTTGATATATTTACGGTAGGTAATTTACAAAATATCTTCATGGAACATGATCTTTACTTAATATCCTAATGATTTTTGGCATAAAAGAAACATTGATAATTTTGACCCATACAATGCATTGTTGGCTATTGCTACAAATATACCTGTGCTGCTTATGACTGCTTTTGTGCTCCAGGGTCACATTTGCTCATGCAGCGGTCGGGTGTTTTGATGAGAAACAGCTTCAGCTGCTCCGAAACACAGGATATCAACACGCACAAGAGAGGTGGTGCTGTTATTTTTTTAATTGTTTTAAAATTGAACATATCAATCACAAAATTAATGAATTGGATGTACTTTAATTTTAAATTATTTCGTGCATTATTAAGGCTGATTCACAGCCTTAATAAACATAAAAATATTAAAAAAAAATACACAGATGGATCAGAGGTGAACTGTGTTGTTTCTCTAGAAAGGCTCATGCAGACCTTGCTTTGTTTCCATGACATCAGGTTTAAGTGGCAGTAAGCGGCAGAGATGATGAATACGACTGTATCTACTGTACATCTACTGTACGCAGGGCTGTGCTGCTTGTGTTCTCGAGCAGCGAGGGAGTGTGGCGCTGTACCTTGCAGGCACGATACAGGTATTTCTTGTCCTGTGTGGCGTGGTAGAGCGAGAGCAAGGCATATCCGTTCCCCGCTGTGCCGTGACAGAGTCCATAACCCTTCCTCAGTAAACCTCTCTGCCAGATCAACTCTCCACACTCAGCCGCGTCTCGCAGGTACTTCTCATCCTTGAAGACCTGGAACACAACACACACGCATTACACTCCTGCAGTCACAGCGCTCTGATCTCCGCTGAGAACCAATGACCAATCAGGCTTATTATGACCTAATTATAGTAATAACATCATTACAGTCAAATGCAGTAATTGCAGACTGTGCCCTGCTGTGTATATTTACTGTCATAACCCTTGTGTGTGTGTGTGAGTGTGTGAGTGTGTGTCTGTGTGAGTGAGTGAGTGAGTGAGTGAGTGTCTGTGTGTGTGAGTGAGTGTCTGTCTGTCTGTCTGTCTGTCTGTCTGTCTGTCTGTCTGTCTGTCTGTCTGTCTG
>NW_015542416.1:500340-515075 GCF_001515605.1 Sinocyclocheilus anshuiensis | reverse complement strand
GTTAGAGGCCTTTTTTGCTTTTGTTAATTGTATAATAAATGAAAAGAAAACAGATAGAATACAAAAATATTAGAAAGCAAGTGTTAGTTTTTTTTGTTTTTTTGTTTTTTTAAAGAAAACAAACAGCAAATTAATAGAGTGCAAGTTTAAAAGGGACAAGTGTTGTTTTTTTTTTTTTTCACGACCTAAATGTTCATTCTACAGTGATGGAGGGATAAAATAAACTCATTAAAAGTGCACAGAATAATAAATATTAATTTCTAATTCTATCTGACTACACATTTAAATGTGACCAAAAACAAATCAAATTTGTAACATTTTTAAAATATCACTATGATGCCTGATAAAAAATAAGGTTGTGATGAACAAAAACGTGACTCTGTGAGTGAGCACTAGATGGCAGTGTGGGCTGCTGTATGAAGAAATAAACACAGAACAAACATGACCTTAAGAATAAACAGCAGACAGACACCAGACACAGAGAGCAAAGACAGAGAATGAGCTGGTTTTCAATATCATAAAGGAACATAACAGGATATTTGTATTTATGAAAAACAGAGGCCATGTGTAGAAGTGCAGCTTCTGCTGTAATGCAGTAACTCTTGCATGTGTATTGAGATGGTGTGTGTGTGTGTGTGTGAGTGTGTGTGAGAGTGTGTGTGTGTGTGTGTGTGTGAGAGAGAGTGTGTGTGTGTGTGTGAGGGAGAGAGAGAGTGAGTGAGTGAGTCAGTGAGTGAGTGAGTGTGAGTGTGAGTGTGTGTGAGAGTGTGTGTGTCTCACTTTATGAGTCATGATGAGCATATGCATTTATTATGTATATATAAATACACACACATACAGTATACATTTTGGAAATATTTACATGTACATATTTATATAATTTACATTATATATAAATATACTTAATATACACAACATATTTTTAGACACCAGTGCACCAGTCTGTCCGTCTCGTTGCTGAGGGATGATGGGTAATTGCCCGAGCGGAACTTCTTGTGCCGCACGTAATCCACACTGGGCCGGAGCAGCTCATTCAGTGTGTCCTGACTGACTTTAGCACTCGGCTGCGAAAAAAGAGAACGTTATATTTAAATTTTTTTTTAGCTTAAACTGTACAAAAAATAAATTTTCTCTACAAATAACTTTTTTTTGTCTAGATTGAAGAATCTAATACAAATTATTACATATAAAGAGTTGAATAACCTTCTTTCATGAATCTCTTAATTAAAATTAATTTTGGTATTTTAGGGAGACATGAAATCAAAAATATCTGGGTGAAACAACTGTCCTGATATCAGAAAAAAAAACTCATTAATAAACTTTAATTAAAATAAAATTGTTTTGCTGTAAGCACTTTTACATAATATTTTATTTGTATTTTTTTTAGAAAGAAAAGGCAATAAAGCAGCTTTTTTTTAATTAAATATACATTATTTGAAAATGTTTTGCCATATAATCAAATAATTTGACTTTAATGTCATGTTGTAAAATGTCACATGGATTGACTTCTCAAAAGTCATAATGAAATATTATGAATGAATAATTTATGTTAAAACCATATATAAGCAACATGAATACAAAGTTTGCATTTGAAAGAACTTCTTAAGATTTTTTTCTATGGCACAGATGTATATATATATATATTAGTGCTGTTAAACGATTAATCACATCCAAAATAAAAGTTTTTGTTTACATAATATATATATGTGTGTGTGTGTACTGTGTATATTTATTATGTATATATAAATACACACACATACAGTATACATTTTGGAAATATTTACATGTACATATTTATATAATTTACATTATATATAAATATACTTAATATACACAACATATTTTTATTAGATATATACATGCATGTGTGTGTATTTATATATACATAATAAATATACACAGTACACACATATATTATGTAAACAAAAACTATTATTTTGGATGCGATTAATCGTTTGACAGCACTAGTATTTATTTATTTCTGCAAATAGCAAATGCCACATATTTATACAAAAATTAAATTCAGGAAAAGGCACAGATTTTATTTCTCTGACAGGTATTTTGGGGGATCAGCACAGCGGCATCAAACCTGTAGCTGTAGATGCATTAAACGGTCCAGTTTAGTTCAGACGACCCACACACATCAATATTTATGCAATCTTTCTCATTCACAGTGTGCACTTACAGCATTTAGAGAGCGCAGCGCTGTGTCAGAGTGAATTTAAGGACGTTAGGCTTGATGAAGCACTGAAGGCTCCACTGAGCGGCTGCTGTTCCGAGTTTTTAAAGTCTCGTCTGCAGCTGAACAGAGAGAGAGCGGCTGGAGAACAGCGGACGCTTCACACTCTTAATGAGCCTCTAAATAGAGTTTTGTGTTGTATTGTGGTGTGATTTGAAAATGCCCTTTAGACGCACAGCTGGATCTGTTGCTGCACAAATATTGGCACGCTGTGGTGTGAGAGCGGTGATGCTGGCCACCGGATCACATCCCTCTGCGTCGCCGTGATGCATGCTCCCGTTGCCATGCCAACCGCCAGAGCACCCCAGCCAATCAGCTTGCTGCAGCTCTCCGCTCCTCCCGCCAGCAGCTGCAGCGACTGCGCTTTCCGACTGAATTAACACAGCGCTGAGACGGAGAATGAACTGACTTTAACTAAACATTGAGTGTTTACGGTTTTGCATTATTACACACTATTTTACATATTTAATACTGTAAAGCTGCTTTGACACAATCTGTATTGTTAAAAGCACTATAAATAATGGTGACTTGACATAATGACTACCTTAAATTTGTTTAGTTAAGTAAAGAGCTCTAAACTCAGCCTACATACATTTTCAATTATACTGTTCAATGTGCTAGATTAGCATTCTGCTACGTGATTAACCTGCTAACTTTGCCTATATATACCCTAAGCAAATAGTTATGGCAGGAGTAGTTATAGATTATAAAAATAAACATTTCTTGTTCTTTGTGCTTTTAGATTAATCTCATGTTTTGCAAGATATGAGCTAACTACTAAGCCTACATAAATATTTAGTTATAATATTCAATGTTTTAGTTTAGCATTCCGTTAGCCAATTAATCTGCTAGCTAAGCTTGTACCCAACACAAATGTTCAATTATACTACTCGACATACTATCTTAGCATTCCGTTAGCCGATTAATCTGTTAGTTTAGCTCATACCCAACACATTCAATTATACTACTCAACATACTAGTTTAGCATTCCGTTAGCAAATTAATCTGTTAGATTAGCTCATACCCAACACATTCAATTATACTACTCAACATACTAGTTTAGCATTCCGTTAGCAAATTAATCTGTTAGATTAGCTCATACCCAACACAAATGTTCAATTATACTACTCAACATACTAATTTAGCATTCCGTTATCTGATTAATCTGATAGCTTAGCTCATACCAACACGTTCAATTATACTACTCGACATACTAGCTTAGCATTCCGTTAGCCGATTAATCTGTTAGATTAGCTCATACCAACACATTTTCAATTATACTACTCAACATACTAGCTTAGCATTCTGTTAGCTGAATAATATGTTAGATTAGCTCATACCCAACACAAATATTCAATTATACTACTCAACATACTAGCTTAGCATTCCGTTAGCCGGTTAATCTATTAGCTTAGCTCACCCAACACATGTTTAATTACACTAGGGGTGGGAATCCCTAGGCACCTCACAATTCGAATAAAATAAAGTTATGTTTTGTAAGCGTTTGGTAACATTGACTGAATAAAATAAAATACTGATCTGTTTATATCACTAATACTTTAGCTGACACTACTGAAAAACAGATAAAATTGTTGAAATGTTTATTTATTTTGGCATGTAATGTAGGGGTGGGAATCTCTAGGTACCTCACGATTCGATTCGATTACGATTCAGAGGGCTGCGATGCGATGATAAAACGATTATCGATGCATCTTTTGTTTAAATACAGATTTTCTTTTTTTCTAACTGTCTGATTATTAAAGCAGAGTATCTGGAATGACCCATAATGAATTTACTTCCAAGATTTGATTAATGAAACGAATGGAAGTGATTTGGCAAGTCAACAACAAGGTTACAAAGAACCAACGGGAAATGAAACATGTGCCTGTAGCAGCATACTTGTTGTAAATTAATACAGACTTAAGCATATTCTTTTTTAACTGAAAATTGAGTGTTTACTATTATCATTTTGCATTATTGACACAATATTTTCCTAATTAATGCTGTACAGTTGCTTTGACACAATCTGTATTGTTAAAATAGCTATATCAATAAAGGTGACTTGACTATTCTGTAATATGGTTTCTCATATTTGTTGTGTTTCCACAATATTTTAGTTTGGCTTGACACAACTTGCATATAGTGTGGCTCTTGTCCAGGGTCTTTTCCCCTCCAGCCAGAAGCCAAAGTGCTTCCATACGCTAGCTTTTAACGCAGACGGTGCCGGTCTGATTTCACACTCCGCCATCATGCATCTGTTACACCTTTACAGCACACGTCTGCGGCGCGTTACGGCTCCGACGCGGCCATCGGAGCTGATCGCGGCCACTCTAGTCAATGCTTGTGTTTACACCATCTGCGCCACAGCACGTTTCTGAAGCACCGCCTGCAACTGCACAAAACACTTTCACTACGAGAGAAAGCGGCAGCCGCGCAGCGATTCCACCGCTTGCCGCGTCCCGTGTGAAAGGGCCTTAACACTGTGAGTTGGCAATGCATAGAGAACAGAACAAAACCTTGTCGGAGCCATAACGCGCCGCAGACGCGTGCAGTGTAAATAAGGGGTTAGAGTTCCGCCTTTTGCGTTCCGTCAACATCACGTTATCAATTAACATTCAGAAAAAAAAAATCGATTTTTGACATTTGTGAATCGATTCAGAATCGTCCACGTCGATGCATCTAAGAATCGATTTTTCCCCCCACCCCTAAATTATACTATTCAACATACTAGCTTAGCATTCCATTAGCCGATTAATCGGTTAGCTTAGCCTATACCCAACATAAATGTTTGATTATACCATTCTAGTTCTAGCTTAGCATTCTATTAGCTGGTTAACCTGTCATAATAGCCTATACCCTACGCAAAAGTTCAGTTATACTTATTTATACACATTAAGCGGTTTTTTTTTTTTTACGAATGGCATACGCAATTCAATTCAACAGGCAAACCCCAATGACACTGCAGACACATTTTCTTCAGTAAATGTAAGATGTTTTTTGTTATTCTTGTGCATTCCACACTGGAGCAGTTCAGACAGCCCGACGCTGCGTTTGCTGGAGACTAAAATGTTCCTGTGGAGATGACAGATTCCCGAACAGAGGCTGCAGAAGAGCAAAAGAGAGCCTTCCTCCTCACATAACACTGAATTACAGAGCAAAGAAAGCTCTCCCACTGCACCCAAACAAACCCTCCTCTCAGAGAACACTCCGCTAGTCCTGTTATTCCGCCATGTTTAACGTAAGCACTGAGCTAGTCATAACCCTGCCGCACTTCACCGCCGTGAAGCTCTATTACATCACAATCCCCTGGGGTTTGATTCTAAACAGCCAGCTGTCATTCAGAAACCACAGCGCTACATCTCTGTTAGCAGAGAAGATCATTCACTACTGCCGGATGAAGAATGAGGCGTTTTAGTGCTTTTCTCCTCCGCTTTTCACTGTATAGTGTGGAAATGGTCCATAAAGATGCAGCTTACATAGGAGCTGACTGCATATGAGGTTTTACAAGACTCCAGGGAAAGCCATTAGAGGAGGCGCTAGCATGAGGATTATCCAACATAGGAAGCTGTGAAATGTATGCTAATGCTGGCAGACTTGATGTTGCATCCTGGGATGCTTTTTGAAGGAGTATTGACAGGGTTCTCAGGTATGCCAGGCTGCTTTATGACATAAAAACCCAAACATCAATATCCAAACATCTTAATATCTATGCAGTTGCTCTGGAATGGCTTTAAAAGGTTGATTTTTCACTCAAAGGAACCATATTTTGGACCAAACTTTCAATGCAGCCAAGAAGATTTGAAACATTGACACAGATAGCTCAAAATTACTCATCCACGCAACAGAATAAAGATGCACCAATCTTAAAATCCTGACCAATACCAACAAGCAAATCATTACTGTCATGTTATAATCAATAAATAACTGATCAATAAAACACTAAAAGCTAAATTCAATTGTTTTAAATACAACAAGAGAATTCAGGCGTCACAGCATTATATCAAAAGGGATAGTAATTTTAAGATTTAACAAAGATTACATTTATTAGTGTTATTAAATATTAGTGTTTTTAAAATATTAAGTGAGCATTCAAAGACGATAGGGGAAGTGAGAAAACACTTGATTAAATATCCAACTTAACTAACTAATATTGACTGATAAGATACAGACAAATAAAAAAAATCTAATACGGGGCAATATATATGTGATATATCATACTTTGCTAGAAAATAACCACTTTAAAGACAATCTGTGCTTGTAAAATGCCTTTTGGAACATTGGAAGCACAATAAAATATGATATTTACCACAAAGAATTAATGGCATCTTATCTGCTACCTACTGACAGCATTTTATTTTTCAAATATAATTATGAATCACTGCTGTCAGATCACCAAGTAGCACGAGCTTTCTACTGTAATATTTATTCACAGATTAATAGAAAGTTCAAAAGAACAGCATTTATTTGAAATGGAAATATTTTGTAACATTATAAATGTCTCAATTTTTATAAATGCTGTTAATTAACAATTAGTTAAGATGTTAACATAACATCAAATTAATAGATGCTTCACTGCCAGGTACTATAAACAAGGATGGGAATCATAAGGGACTCTTTAATGCTTCCATTAATGATTCTTTTACTACCTTTGTTGGAAAAACATTTTGTTTGAAGAAATGCAATTACTTTTGCACATAATACCCTTAGCAGCCCATTACCAGAAGATGAAGTATTATAAACAAACACACGTCATAGTACTGAGACAGTGTTGGTTAAGGTGCTAAATGACATCTATCTATCAACAGACAATGGCGAAAGTGTTATTTTAATTCTGCTTGATCTTAGTGTGGCATTCGATATGGTAGACCATAGGATTTTAATTGAGCGCCTTGAGCATTGGGGCGGCCTAAAAGGCAATGTGCTGAAATGGTTTGAATCTTATCTTACGGATAGGTCTTTTTCAGTGAGAGTTGGGAACTTTAATTCTTCAAGATTACATCTTCCTTGGGGAATTCCACAAGGGTCAATTTTGGCACCGTTGCTGTTTTCCCTCTATATGCTACTTTTGGGGGCTATATTTCGAAAACACAAAGTATCAAAGTATCATTCCACTGCTATGCACCCGTGAGAGAGTCAAACCCAGATTCCATAAAGGTGTTAGTAGCTTGTTTACAGGAGGTAAAGGCCTGGATGGCTGCTAATTTTTTGTTGCTTAATGAAAATAAAACTGAGGTTATTGTTTTTGGCCCTAAGAATCAAGAAGTGACTCAGTGTTTAAATTCAACACACCTGGCTGGCTTTATGAAAACCCATGTGAAAGACTTGGGCTTCGTTCTGGATAGTGAATTAAAGATGGACAGGCAAATAAACACAGTGGTGAGATCTTGTTTTTTTCATTTATGTCTATTAGCGAAGACAAAACTGTTTTGATCTACCACTGATTTGGAGAAAGCCATTACAGCTATCGTTTTCACTCGAATGGACTATTGTAACTCCCTTTATTTTGGAGTTGATTGTGGTGCACTGGGGCGCCTACAGAGAATCCAGAACGCAGCGGCGAGAATGATTAAGTCTGCAAAAAAACATGACTCAGTCACTCCATTGCTTGCGTCACTAAATTGGCTGCCAGTACGGCTTAAAATAATTTATAGGATTTTTATTTTCGTTTTTATGGCCCTTCACAATTTAGCCCCTGGGTCAAGTATGACATCAGTTTATATGAACTGCGAGATCTCTTAGGTCCGAAAATCAACACCTTCTTTGTGTTACTAGGACAAAATACAAACACAGGGGAGATAGAGCCTTTTCGCGAGCTGGTCCAAAACTGTGGAATGACCTCTCTCATAGTATTAGATCCGTTAACTCACAACCGTGTTAAAAGCACATCATTTAAAGACTAATGAGGAGTTGTTGTGATGCAGGTTTAGTTATTTTAAACTGTGTCCATGTTGTTATGTGATTTGTGTTGTTATTTGTGACTATGCTTGTTTTTATGTCATTTTATTGTGATATTGTGAAGCACTTTGGGCAACCTGGTGTTGCATTAAACTGTGCTATATAAATAAATAAACAAACAACAAACACACACTCACTCACACACAGATGTCAGTCTTACCTGCATGAGCATGTAGTAAATGCCTGCCAGACCATGAGCTGCTCCCACATACTGCTTCTTATGCCACTCGTACAGCAGCGGGCAGCGCTCGGTTTTCTTCTCCTCTTTAGACAAGTTCTTCCCCGACTCCAGAACAGCAGTCACCACCTGGGAACAAGAGAGAGTGCACTGGGGTCAGATAATGGTCTTGTTATGGATCAAAGTGTCGGTCACTTTCCACTAATCAGCAGGTTTATTTGCAGCGGTTCAACAAGGGTTAAAGAACTGATTAAAACATGCTGTCAGCAAATACAAAGTAAAAGTGTGTTTTTCTGTGAAAAATCACAGAACTATTAGAAAGGCTGCAAATGTCACATTTATGCCAGTAACGAGTATCATTAGGAGAAACCATGTATCCAGGAAAACCATGAACTGCTGCATGGAAAAGAATCGTGCATGGATTCTTCAATTCTCCTTCATTTTATACCACCTTTATTAGAAGTACTGTCCAATGTATTGTATGTAATGCATATTTACATGTGTACGGTGTATGTAATGTACATTAACATGAAATTTACTAAAGCTACAAAAACTTGGATCAAGGATCCAAATCAAAACCTAAATCACAAAACCAGACAAAAAAATAAATAAAATAAAATAACCCCCAAAAACCAAAGCTGCAAAAACGCTAAAAGCAAAAGCTTAAAGGCCCGTTCACATCAAGCACAATAACTATAAAGATATAGTTCTAAAACTCGAGGAAGCGTTATTATGGATTATGGACTCAATGTATTTTAGTATCTTAATGCTGGATTTGTTTCAGCTTTTGTCTTCTCCAGATGTTAACTGATGGACTGGAGTGCTGTGGATTACTTGTGGATTATTGTGATGTTTTTATCAGCTGTTTGGACTCTCATTCTGACGGCACCCATTCACTGCAGAGCATCCATTGCTGAGACACTGATGCAATGCTGCATTTATCTTTTAACAGCCCTCCAATGTCTGTACAAATCACATAATAAACCTTTCATCTCAACCACCTCAAAGCCAGTTATGTTTTCACCAAAACATTCAGAAATAGTCAGTGACTGATTCTCAAAAGCAAATACTCCTATTGAAGTAAATGAAGAATAATTTCTTCAGATCAGGGCTGCAGATGGTGGAGATGTTGCCTGCTGAGATGAAGACTGGAGGTCACAGGAGCATCTGAAGCTAGCTATTTTCAGATGCAGTCAACTGTAAAAACCACTGCAGACAACAAAAAGACTATTACTGTATGTGTCTTCTGGAGTTAGGGTGCATTTACTCTGCTATAAAGACAGGGGCTACTCACAAAATCAAGTTATTGTGCATCTTTGTGTCTAAATGTAATCAGGTTAGTGTATTAGGTTTTGCTCTAAATATACCCCGAGACAGATATGAGGAGGAGAATGTGTGTACTGTATTATTTCAGCACAGATTTCACAGATCCAGACACGGAAACAGGGCTGATCACGCCACAGACTCCTTTAATAACCATAAATCCTGCTCATGCCAGACTCAAGTCAGAGGCAGCTTTAATGTTTCATCATTACTGTGGCACACTAACGCATTACTCTCTTCATCTCCTCTCGTCTGCCCACATACACTGAGAAACTGGACACCGGCCAGAGAATGAAGACTATAATGCATGACGTACAGTAAAGAGGATGAATGCATCTGCTGCAGACACACACACACACACACACACACACTCCAGAGATGTGAGCAAACAGAGGAACACCAGCAGTTTTATCAATGGATGCATTTGTAATGTATTTTTATCAATGCAAGTTTTACTGGTTAGTATACTTCATGTTAGGGATATTAATTGAGAGTCACAGAACATTATTTAGGAGCACATTTGCTAAACACCATGTCATGGATCCGACAAGTCAAAGCAATGTGTAATTTACAGAGTTCAATTACACTTTTCCTCAAATGCCCCCACTCCAGGGTAGGGGTGTGCGATATTAACAAAAAATAATATCTCAATATTTTCTGGGATTTTATCGATAACAATAAGTGTGTTATTGTGCTTCTTAAGGACTGCCGACAACAGCTGACTCCTAAAGTTTTTAATATTCTTCATAATTTGTGTGGTGGTCAGTTCACACTGATAGAAATTAATCTTTTCCAATAAGTTTAAACTGATTTTTACATTTTATGGGCATTGTTACCTTTATAAAGCCATTTCTTCTTAAAGTGTCCGTTATCTTTTGTGTCAAACTGTTCCATTTAATCAGTGAATTAGGATAATAAGACATCTGGGCTGTTACAAAGCAAATGAAAGTTACAAATGCATAAATAATGTTTTGATATATTAAACAAAATGTTGAATACTGATATTTGAAATTATTTAAATAATAAAAGCTACTTTAAATGTGAAATTAAAGCCACCAGTAGGTGGCAGCGAGTCACTGTTAATAAGTGAGTCATTGTGACTGAACTGAATCATTTAAACAGTTGATTCATTTTGGAACGAATCACTATCATGTTGCTCAGAGACACAGAACAGTGCTGTGTTTGGAATGATTTTTGTTGTCGAAATAGAGCAAAAACAGGCAATATGGTGTCTAAAACGTAAGTCTCTTAATTAGCTACGTTCTTGTTTATTGAACTGTTGTAAAAAATCAATATCACATTTGTAATCATGGTAATTTTTGGAGAAAAACTGCAATCTTCGTATGAAATTGATTAACTATATGAAGTGGTATAAATAAATACATTTTCTGCCATCATGTCTTGAATTTGCGATCGTTCTAAATGCATTTTAATAGACTGAATCATGCAGTGAAAGAACACGCACTAGTCTAGACTTCACGTAATGCGAGCGTGCGCTCTGTAGGGGTGATTTGAATGGTTTTTGCAAAATACTCGATAATGTCAAAACCGCATATCGTTAAAACAACAATTACGATATTATTACAGATTGCACACCCCTACTTCACGTGCATGCATGAATACAGACAGATGTTGACATTGACCTTGATGATGGTGTCGTCGTCCACCGCGTCCGGCCCGATCTCTGCGTTCACATACAGCAGAGCGAAGAGGTATCCGGCTCGACCGTACAGCAGCTCATCAGGAACGTCAGAGTCTGGACTGAGCACTGAGCGCTGGAGCTGGAGCAATCTGAACAACAGAGGAAACATGCATTATAATCTCTTTGTACAATACTGAAAAATAGCTTGCCAAACACTTTGTGCATCATGCGTGTTAAAACGCAACAGTTTCCAGTTATGTTTCCAGATGTTGCTACAATAGGACCTTACAAATAATTGAAATTATCTCAAATATCTAGATTAGATTTTTTTTTTTTTTTCATAAATTTCAGACAGTGTCTGCATCATACATTTTCAGACACAAGACTTAAAAAAGAAGAATATGTATTCATTTTATTTAATCTTTTTCAGATTGTATTCATTTAATTTTATTTGTTTTTCAAAAGCTTAATATGTACTTTAATTTATATGAAGTATGAAATGGTCAGATGATTTGAGTCAGTGATAATGTAATGTAATCCTGATTAAATAAACCATGCTGCTCGAGAAACATTTCTGATTATTATCAATGTTGAAAACAGTTGTGCTGCACAATATTTTTGTGGAAACTGTGATGCATTTTATTTTTCAGGATTCACAGATGAATAGAAAGTTCAAAAGAACAGCATTTATTTGAAATATAAATATTTTGTGACTTTATAAATGTCTTTACTGGCACTTTTAATCAATTTAATGCATCCTTGATCAATAAATGTATACATTTATTTCAAACAAAAATATTACTGGACCCCAAATGATCTGGTTTAATCTATTCTAGACATTAAAAATACACACAAATCAGTTTAATATAATTTGAACATGTAGCATTTCTCCTCCTGTTTTCCTTTTTCTTTTCAACTCAATCTTGTGTTTGAACAGCACAATGAGTTGAGAGCACAGTAAGGGCAGAGCTGGACGAGGGTTTATAATCAGACTCCCGCTGAGAGCTGCAGTCGATCTATCAGACGAATGAGTTCAGAGAGCAACACACACATAACACACGCTCCCCACAGACGCATGAGAGCCAGAGCGTCTCACTACAACACACACAGAAACGCCTCAGAGGACCAGAGCTCAGCTCCAGCTCTTCAATCAAATCAGAGTCTGTTCTCCTCACCAGTGCACGACAAACTAGTGCCTTCGGGTTCCTCAGTGGCCGATGGCAATTTCTAGAAATAATAGTGGCTAATATAATACAATTTACTGACAGCAAATCAAATGTAGACAATGATTTTTAGAGCTGTCAGTTTAATGCATTAATTAAAGTGCCCCTATTATAGAATTTTGACCTTTCATGCAGTGTGTAACACAGCTCTAAGTGAATGAAAACACCCTGCACAGTTTTAAATCTGAAAGTGCACCGTGTATAAAGTTATTGTCTCTCAAAAGAAAGAGTCGACTCTGAATCACTTAAACGAGTCCCGCAGACCCTGGGAAAACTTGAAGCTTGCATGCATGTCAACCTGTTGTTGGGGACTCCCAAAACCAAAACATGAACCTTTCATAACCCATAATAGGGTTTATTTTTATTAATATTTTTGTAAATACCTTTGGCTGTTTAGCAATTAATTTTATCTAATTAATCACAAATTAATCGCACATCAATCTGGACTGAGAAATGTCCCCCCAAAACATCATTTAAAGTCATTATTGTGTTAAACGAGAAAAGCATTAAACAAACAGTACACACAGCAGCTTTAGAAAGGAACATTTTGATCCAACATTGCATGAATAATGATAATAAATGGGAATTAATGTTGTTTTAATGAATATTGAAATATGAAAAGGTTTTTAAAAAATGAAATATATGATACTCTAAATATGAAACAAAGCACCAGTAGAAGGCAGCAAGTCTCTGTCTTAATGAGCGAGTCATTGAATCATTCATTTAACTGATTCGTTCAGACGGCCGATTAACTCAGAAACGAAGCAAGGGACTGTCTTTATAAATGAGTCACTGAATTATTCACTCACTCGATTTATTGATTATTGACTGTTGATTCATTCAGTAACGAATCACAGCTGTGTTTTGATCAGAGACGCTCAACAGTTCTGCTGAGGCTTTGATTAGAACTATTTTCTATTTTTTTAACACATTTCCTTGTTGTATAAATCAGTTTCACATTATCAATGGTGCAGATATTGGTTAAAAGCAGTACTCTAGCTGGTGTGATATTGCTCAACTATATATGATAGAAATATAAGAGTGTGATTCTTTTGTGCTCATATCTTGAATTTTAGGCTCATATAACTGCATTCTAATAGACTTCATCACGCAGTCAGTCGTCCTGCATCAGGATCATCAGACACTGCATCAATGTAAGATTCAATCAATAAGTAATCTCACCAAATTAACATGCTAAATCGACAGCCCTATAAATAACAAGCTAAAATTAACACATTTAATCATGCCCCCTGACTGTAATACTGCATTTTCCAACCATTGGGTTAATTTAAGTTTTGTGCACTACTTTTTTTGCAACAATGTAAGATTCAATCAATAAGTAATCTCACCAAATTAACATGCTAAATCGACAGCCCTATAAATAACAAGCTAAAATTAACACATTTAATCATGCCCCCTGACTGTAATACTGCATTTTCCAACCATTGGGTTAATTTAAGTTTTGTGCACTACTTTTTTTGCAACAATGTAAGATTCAATCAATAAGTAATCTCACCAAATTAACATGCTAAATCGACAGCCCTATAAATAACAAGTTAAAATTAACACATTTAATCATGCCCCCTGACTGTAATACTGCATTTTCCAACCATTGGGTTAATTTAAGTTTTGTGCACTACTTTTTTTGCAAAACCACAGCTAGCTTTCCCAAACACACTTCCAGAGAGCAGGCAGTGGAAGCAAGCAGAGAAAGCCAAAGAGACAAACAGAGAGTTAGAAATGTTCCTTACTTCGTGAGGCACTCCTGGGACTCGGTCTGGTTCTTTAAGTGGTGGTGAACGACTGCGCCTACAGCTAGAGGCCCGGCGTCTCCGCACAAGAAGCTGACGCGCCGCCCATTCAGGTTCCTCAGCGCGCGTTTGACGTAATCCAGAGCCCGCTGCAGATGCGAGGCCTCCTGCGTCCCTCGATACAGCTGCAGGTACAGCAGGGCTATGCCTGCCAAAGACATTCAGCTTACAATGCATTGGGACTCTACTACTGTACAGCATATTCAAAACATGCAACAAATTCAACTATTTATTATTTTCCATTTATTTCATATTGGATTAGCAATTTTCTTGGCATATTTGGAAAATTTTGATTTTAAAGTGCCTAAATACAAATAAAATAAACCCCAATTTTCTATAAATTAATGTGTGTGTGTGTGTGTGT
>NW_015542416.1:493758-500161 GCF_001515605.1 Sinocyclocheilus anshuiensis | reverse complement strand
CAATTAATCGCATCCAAAATAAAAGTTTTTGTTTACATAATATATGTGTGAGTACTGTGTATATTTATTATGTATATATAAATACACATGCATGCATGTATATATTTAACAAAAATATGTTGTTTATATATTAAATATTTATATATTATATAAATTATATGAATATATATACATGTAAATATTTTCAAAATAAATGCTGTATGTGTGTGTATTTATATATGTAATAAATATACACAGTACACACGCACTTAATATATATATATATACACTCATTTTATGCGTATTTGGCGCCACCTATTGTTGTGGGTGTATTATTGACATGTCAAAGTCTAGACCCTGAATATAAGACGACCGCGTTTTTTCAGATGTATTTCCAAGAAAAAAACATCGTCTTATATTCGGGTCAATACGGTATATTTCCCAGGGTTTAATAGATGAGAGCTTGAGAAATGCAGTGAATACTAAAATTTGAGCATTTAAAAAAATGTTTTCTTATCTTCCTATATGCAGTATGGTCCAAATTACATTACTTTCTTTAAGAATTCAAAGGAATGTTCATTTTTTAACAGGGGAAAACCAGGCAGCAACAGCATTGCATGCTGTGACATTTTACACACAAAAAAAATAATAGCACACTGATTTATATTCTATTCTGCAAAAGCTGCAAATAAAGTCCACGAAGTTCATCATATTAACTGTTTGGTATTCACCTGTCCAGCCTGTGTAGGTGGAAAAATCATGTGGATCTGCAGTCTTCAGGCCCTCCTCCATCTGTTGGAGAAGATCTTTGATCTTGCTTTGCACCTTCTTCTGAAAGGCGTCACTGATCTATTTTCAGGGAAGGGGAAAAAAAGAGTTTGTAAGTAAGCTTCCAAGCTTCATTTGACAAATAGTTGTTTTATTAATGAATTCACAAAAAGAGACACTGGCACTGAATAGCGTACAGCACTGTGTTCAAAAATGTTGCGGACCAAATACAGAGCCCTGCGGAATCTCCATTATAAAATTCTAAATATATGCATATCCAATCCAATCTCAAAATTTATTTGATTTAAAAAGATATGCATATGCATACCTACTGCATCACAGACACACTTCTAACCTTTAAAAGTGAAATGTACTTCAGAGACTTCTTGGCCATGCAATGCAACATCTCAGTTCAGCCTTCAGGAACTACTCAGAGAACCACTGATAATATTACACAGAGTCATTACACAAATATTTGCAAATGTTTGACAAAGTCACAGAGAGACTAGCTAATCGTATACCGAATCAACTGTCACCTGTGATTTGCTGACAATGGTACAAAGAGCAATGTGGCACCCGGGGATCCTGGTGTTCAGCTTGATACAAAGAGCACATTTGAACACAGAAGAAAAAAGTTCCTTTTTATTCAGACTGTTTACTGCCACAGGGGAAAATTCATAATGTCTATTGCTATTTCTGAAGGTCTGAGTTCAATAGCTTAGGAACCTTGGGCACGGTAGAGTGAAGGTGGATCGAATCCAGAGTTATGTTTTTCTCCTGCAGCAGTGAGTCTGTGAGGCGAATCCTAATGAGGAGCAAACCTCACCTATTACAAGCAACCCTGACAAAGACACTGACATACACACTCTTAAAATAAGTAGTAAGGAGTAATTGTGGGTAAAATAATCCACTAGGGGCAGATATTTCAAGCTCACATCTGTATTTTGCCTACACTGCAAAAAGCTGATAATAAAATGCTTTAGTCAGATGATAATGCTCTATAGTAATTTATATAAGAACCGTCTTAAAATTAAATTGGGGACATTTGGAAAATAGAATTTAAAACCATGATGCGTGTCATTTCACATGCAATGTAAGTAAACATTTTATATAATTTACAAATTATTTAAATCATAAATAATTCATAAAAAGAAAATCATAAAAAATAAAGAAAAATATATAATATTTCTATGATATTTTTAATTAAAAAAAAAAAAAGTCGAATAACAATTATGCCAGAATGGAAAACAGGGTTGCAAATTTAGCCTAAAATAAGGTATCAGGTCAGTGGGGACCAGTGTAATTTTAGTTTTCTAAAATTAAAATGAAAAACATTCAAAAAAAAATTTTTTAAATAAAAAATTGTTTTTGAAATCAAATAAACATTAACTAAAATATATATATATATTTTAAATCTCACTTTAATGTAGTTTATCTTTATGTACCAAAAAACTGAAATAAAAATTAATTTAAAAAACAGACATAAATAACTAAAAAAAAATAATACAAAAAACTGCTTCAAAACAAAAAATTTTTAATAAAAATAAATAAATATATATAGTATTTCAGTGATACTGACCTGCTACTTTTGAACAAAATATTGGTTTGTAATGTATATTTCCCAGGGCTGAAAGATTGAGCAAACGCAGTCAATGTAGGTAAACATTGGAAAAAAGTCCAAATTATGTTACTTTCACAATTTATACTAGAATTGTCTTAAGAATATGTGATGCAAAAGCTGCCAGCATGATGCTCGGGTGTTCTGGGTGGTTGTCAGGATGTTGCTTCATGGTTGCTAAAGTGTTCTGTGTGGTTTCTAGTTTGTTGCAATGCACCTTGTTAAGATGTCCTGGTTCTAATTCAACAAAAACTGGGAAAAGCAAAAAATAATCAATACTCTTGAAAATAATCAGGAGTACTGCAATGGAGAAATTCTAATGCGTTGCCTTTGCTGAGCATAGAGCTCTGCTGCTGTCTGAACCGAATCAAATAATGGTGTATTTCTGCAGAGATCCACAGCACAGGAGTGACTGACAGCTGAGGCGACGGAAACAAGAGACCCACTGCTGGGAATACAGAGAGAATCAGCACAAACCTCCCGATCTATCCTCCACCACACAGAAATCAGAGAGGTCGATATAGAGATGGTGTCTGATATCTAAAGGACTCCTCAGAGAATAATTACAACTGCTACAGTACAAATTATTAGCTATAACCTTAACAAAAATACTCTGGTAGTATAGGTGTATCAGCCTGATAACCTGATACAATGCATGTGCTGAATGATCGCCATATTCATGTACTACGGCTCTCCAGTGCAGTTCAAAGAATAGTGTGGTACTTTCACAGTGAATGTCCAAATAACCATAGCAACCACAGCTTTTGATCAAAATTAGAGATGCACAAAAAAAATTAAAATTGTGCTGCACATTTTGAAACACTGCAGTTTGAGTCAAATCTTTATGGAAGCCTGTTTCTGCCATGGAATAGAATAGAATAGAATATTACAATTCAGATTTTTTTTCCTCAGAACTGCAATAACTAAACAGAAATGTAACTTTTTTTCTTGCAATTTTGAGTTTATATCTAGCAATTCTGACTTTTTTCTTGCAATTCTGAGTTTACATCTCACAAATCAGAGTTGTTTTTCTTTGAATTCTGAGTTTATATCTTGCAATTCTGAGAATTGTGCGAAAAAATAGTTAAAATTGTGCGATAAAGTGTGACATTTACCTTCTTTTTTTTTTTTTTATTCGGTGTCTGAAAAAAGCCTCTATGAATCATAAACGCACATAAAAGCAAATGTTCGCCTATGCAAACGTCACCAGTGTGATGCTAGGGTGTTGTGAGTGGTTGTCAGGGTGTTGCTAGGGTGTTGTGGGTGGTTGTCAGGGTGTTGATAGGGTGTTGTGAGTGGTAGTCAGGGTGTTGCTAGGGTGTTGTGGGTGGTTGTCAGGGTGTTGCTAGGGTGTTGTGGGAGTTGTCAGGGTGTTGTGGGAGTTGTCAGGGTGTTGCGGGAGTTGTCAGGGTGTTGCTAGGGTGTTGTGGGTGGTTGTCAGGGTGTTTCTAGGGTGTTGTGGGAGTTGTCAGGGTGTTGCTAGGGTGTTGTGAGAGGTTGTCAGGGTGTTGCTAGGGTGTTGTGAGTGGTTGTCAGGGTGTTGCTAGGGTGTTGTGGGTGGTTGTCAGGGTGTTGCTAGGGTGTTGTGGGTGGTTGTCAGGGTGTTGCTAGGGTGTTGTGGGAGTTGTCAGGGTGTTGCTAGGGTGTTGTGAGAGTTGTCAGGGTGTTGCTACGGTGTTGTGGGTGGTTGTCAGGGTGTTGTGGGTGGTTGTCAGGGTGTTGCTAGGGTGTTGTGAGTGGTTGTCAGGGTGTTGCTAGGGTGTTGTGGGTGTTGTCAGGGCAACCCTCTACATTGCGAGTAAATCACTTGCAAATGCGACTAAATCTTACTCTGGGCGACTAAATAATGTATAACATTAGCCATTGGCTAATAAGTTCTTAGATATATAGGCAATATATATATATATATATATAGTATAGAAGGCTATTTCAGTCTGGCGAGTAAAAAAAAAAATGTACTAGCCAATGGCGATTATATTGCCAAGGTGTGCGTAGAGGTTTGCAGGGTGTTGCTAGGGTGTTGTGGGAGTTGTCAGGCTGTTGCTAGGGTGTTGTGGGAGTTGTCAGGCTGTTGCTAGGGTGCTAGGATAGGATAAACTTTATTTGTCCGCGAAAGGAAATTTGTCTTGGGCAAAGTGCTACAATGTTGCTCTGACCAAGCTATGACTTTCAGAGGAAGGAAAGAACAAAATGTCCCAGTGATGCACGTCTTATTAAATGAAATGAACTAATGAGTCTGTGAAAGCGTGTTTTCGGATCATTTCATTAAGTGAGAATTAAACGGCCACCTGTAACGTTATCTGGGTTAGAATGACTGTTTTTGCTGCTCGAATGGCCAGACCTGAATTATCCAAAAATACGAGTACTGTACATGTTGAGAATCAGACATCTGCTGATGAAGAGCAGCGTGTTTGTAAACAGAGGAGCTAGCGTTAGCATGCTACAAACACGCGTTAAACGCTCAAATAACGCGAGATCACGAACCTTTCCGTCGGCGTCAAGCGGCTCGTTTCCTCCGCTGTGTTCTGCTGGGTCTGAGGACACGCAAAGGCTCTGATCCCAGTCCGGGAACGGGTTGCTGAAGCTGCGCTCCTCCATCTCTGCCTCGGAGCCGGTGACTAGCTTCAGCCGCTTCGACATGCTCTCGCCCATCGCGACGGCGGCCCGCCAGGGACACACTCCAGCAGAAACGCGTTTCGGTTTTGTCGTCTGGACTGAGCTGGTCCTGATGATGATGATGCTGGGTGAGGCTACTGATGAAGGTCAGGAGTCACTCTGACACTATTCAGCCCTCTGTCCCTACAGAAAACGGGTAGAGACCTTCATTAGGAATAAAAATAAAATCATATAACAAACATTTCTGATTATTATCAATGTTGAACACAGTTGTGCTGCACAATATTTTTGTGGAAAACATATTACTTTGTTGTTTTTTTTAGAATTTTTTGATGAATACAAATATTTTCCCGCATGTTTATTGTAATCAGTTACTGAAGTGCTTTATCTGGTGTTTAGTTGATGATCAGTGCTATCTGATGCTGTGTGTGTTTTTGTATGTTATATTAATCATCACAGCTGCTAAAGAGGCCCGTTTTGAAGGCATAATGTGACCTTTTATTGAATATTAGCATTTAAAAAATTTATTATTTTAAAATGTATGTCTAATTCAATTTTAAACAGAAAAGTAGTGAAATAAACTCAATAAAACAAGGATAACACAAAGTGTAAAAAAAACCTTGTTTGCATTGTGGTCCTTGATGTTCATTTGAACTCGAAAATGTTCTTGTTTAATTTAATATATTTAATTTGAGTCAGATTAAAGTGTTTTCTCTGTTAAACCACAATGAAACACATTGTTGTAAAACTAATTTTCACTCAGAAACGGATATATTTCTCAAGCAGTTAAGTTAACACACTCAATTAAACAACACTTTCACGTCCAAATGTTATTTTCTTGTAAAACGTGCTGCAATAACCTTTGTTTTATTTACATCTTCGAGTGACACTGTAACTGCACTTTTTCAACTGCTTTCCTGATGAAGAAAATTTGTTATCATAAATATTATATGCCACATAAAATACTAACAAAGGAAAATGTGATGATGCAAAGATCTTAAGACACGATGAAAACATGTTTGCATGTACTTGCATGCTCAAATCTTCATATGCCGCATTCAATAAACGCGTGCTAGCAGCTGATGATGATGATGATGATGCTGAACGCGGCAGACACACAGCATCTCATTCATGAAGAAACGAGCACTTACATGCTTCCAGTCAGGTCCAGTGCAGAAGCTGTTCATTCAGAAGCGATGGACGCGGTCTGATCAGCGAAAGCCGGTCCTTTCCCTTCTCACTTCCGGCGGGTGATGAAGATGAAGATGGTGGTGGTCTACGTCTATCTTGAGCACATTTGAGCCATAGGAGGAAACAGATGGCGACCCCGCTCCTTCATGCAGGATTATACAGAAAACAAATCCATAAAGCCCTTCAGTGTCGCGCACACACTCACACACACACACACACGCACGCACACAC
>NW_015542416.1:474487-493403 GCF_001515605.1 Sinocyclocheilus anshuiensis | reverse complement strand
ACTCACTCACACACACACACACACACACACACACACACACACGCTGTCTCGTCCCCACGGAGCTATTCAGAAGCAGCGCTGCAGACTGAGCGACGAGCTAACCTCATACTCCGAGGCTTGGGGTTATTTATATTGGCTAAATGTAGGCTATCAAACCCATATTAAGTTAATGAATTAATTAATTCCACTCAACATATGATGATAAATGATAATTCCCCTCAAACAGGACTGAGTAAGTGTTGGTATAACGGGTTCAGACTGCAGGGAAAGTGCGGAATGTTCAAAGTAACGCGTTTGTGTCGGAGCGGCTTTCTATGGTAACACGTTTCCGCAAAAATCAAGAAAGAAAGAAATGCGCCTATTATTTCGCAATTCTGACTTTTTGCTCTTAATTCATAGTTTATATCGCGCAATTCTGTTTTTTTTTGTTTGTTTGTTTTTGTTTTTTTATGGAGGCCCATTTCCAGCACGAAATAAAAAAATTCCAAAAAAAAAAAAATTTAATTGCGACTTTTGTCTAAAAATTCTAATTTATCTGGCGATTCTGAAAAAAAGAGTAGTGAGATTTTAACTCAGATTTGTGAGATAAAAAGTTTCAATTATCTTTTTTATTCTGTGAAAAGAAAGGAACAAACTTTTTATTATTATTATTAATATAGTTTTATTATTATAAAACTATTTCTGTTTTGAGAAATAAAGTCTCTCTTTATATCTTTCAATTCTTAGAAGAAAAGTCTTAGATTAAAAAAAAAGGCTATGAGATAAAAACATGTGATTCCTTTTTTTTGTTATTATTATTATTATTATTATGTGGCAGGAATGGGCTTCCGCAGGTTTCTTGGCTCAATGTAAAACCCGGAGTTCAGTGTGTCATCTCATAAGGCAAATGAAAAGAGTTTGACAAGGATTTGTAATAAGTGTATTTGATGGTCTTCTGATGTCGCTGGGTGACTGAGGATATGTGTATATGAGATAAGCCCTCTCTCTCATCATCACACGTGCAAGCATGAGTGTGCAGAACTATACAACACTCCTGTCAAACATCACAAGAAACGCTCAGGATCTAAAGAAGCTCCACTGTCATAACTGTTAACTGTACAGTATTCCAATATGCTGAATTCTGATATAAATTATACAACGTCCAACGCACTTTTAGAATTAAAAAAAGAGATATTAAATAACAAAGAAAGTTGAAGTAGAGTATTCTAACATAACATTTCTTTATTTTAAGTATAAACGCAAAAGACTGAACTATTATTCCCAGGATTAAACAGGACTGCTGTCTCCTGTCTCTTCGGTGATTTCTCAGACTGCATATATGTTAGGATGCTGCAGTGAAACCCATCCAGCATCTTAATACTTCATGTGAAACTGCACAATGCACAACTCGAGATGCATTCAACATGAAGCGTCTGCGGCGCGAGCAGAATGCAGAGGTTTGAAAGGCAACAGCGTCCCCTGCTGGAGAAATATAAGCTATTTATCTGCATCTATATCTGCCTGCCTTCCTCAGGCAGCCTCTTCCAGAGAGAAACCACAGAAAGCTTGACGACTGAATCACAAAAGCACCCAAAATCAGTTCCTGCACACTCGTGCATCTCCTCCTGGTCAGCAGCTTCGATATTTCTTCACACAGAAGAACTGCACATGCTTCAAGGCTAAAAAGACATTTCTGTCAGGATGGAGAAAAAGAAATGAAGGAAACAGAGAGAGAGGAGATTATAGTATATGATTCATCAGCTGATTTCCCCATGTCTTCATTGCTGAACAGAAATCAGAGTCTGGTCTTAACAGGTTTAGAGCTGTAAAACCAGTTCCACTGCTTCACAGCTCTCTTTCAGCTGAAAGCATTGGTCAAAGTCCCATCAGCTGAGGCTTAGAAATCAGTCCGTGTCAGTGTAACTGAGTGAGAAAGAGTGAAAATAAAAAGCATTTCCGCCTCAGAGCTGAAAAAAGTAACACTGAGAGATGAAACCACACTCGCAATAATGAAGAAATCACATTGTGCAATATAAAGACTCAAATATGAGAAGCAGTGACTTACACTTACAGACATAAAGTTGCAATTTCATGAAAAAGTCACAGTGCGAGAGAGGGTTGAAATGACTACAAATAATGCTGCATTGTACGATATAGTTGCAATTACAAGAAATAAAGTCACAGTTACCAGAAATAAGGTTGCAATTGTGAAAAAAAACAGTCACTTTGTGAGATAAAGTCTCAAAAATGAGAAATAGTGGCATTGTTGTCGAGGTCATGAGAAAAGTCACATTGTAAGATATAAAGTCACAATTATGAGAAATAAGGTTGTAATTAAAATAAGAAAATAAGCTGAGATATACGGTGACTTCAGTCGTATTGTGAGATGTAAAGTTGCAGTACGGACAAATAAAGCTGCAATTTTTACAATTCACATTGAGAGATATAAAGACGTAATCAAGAGAAATAAGCTAGTAGTTATGAGAAATAAAGTCAAATTACGACAAAGTTGCAATTAAATCACACTGAGAAATGCAATAAAGTCACATTGTAAGATTGTAAGTTGTAATTATGAGAAATAAGGTTAAAGTTACCAAAAAAACACATTGTGAGATATTGAAATTTATGAGAAATAAAGTCACAATCATGAAATATAGTCAGAATTGTGAATTCTAAAGTTTTCATACTTTTTTATTGTTGTATGAATATGAGCCGTGTCTGCATTTCTGTGAGAAGCAGCATGAACTCATTACACACTGATCTGAGGAACTACTCAAGACAGCAGAGCACATTCCCAGCGTCTGTGAAGCGGCCAAACACACAGAGACCAGTCGGAGTGAGTGTGAATGTGTCCAATTCTCTCCAACTATCAGAAAACACTCAGACCAAACACTGCTCTCCGTAAATCAGAAGCTGGAGCTCGTGCTGGAGAAGTCCGTCTCAAAGGACTAAAGCAGCTCTCTAATCAGAGAGCAATTATAAAACACATCAATATTTTATTTCTGAGACTGAATCAATCGCTGAGGTCCATTTCTTCAGTCGAGCGATATTAAAAATGTGAAAGGTGAACGTGTAAAAGCACAATTACTGACTCAGTTCTGTTTGTAAAAACAGAGTAAACTACAACTTTGAATGCATTGGTTTCATCTCAGATCCTCCTGACCAAACTCTGAGTTCATCCTTGAGCTGCAAAGGCAAGAAACGAACTCTGAACTCAGAATTCAACTCCAAATTGTTAAATATGAACTAGCTTTTTTCCCCTCCAAACTCTTTTATTTGTTTGTTTTATCATGTCCCAAGGTCTCTGTATTTTTACTCATTTAAAATACTTCTCATAAAATATGGCAAAACAGTTCAAAAGATAATAAAAATATAAAGTTCATAAAAATGATTAGCACTATTCTTGTTGTTTTAAAATAAACACTTTTCTTTCTATTTATCAGCTCTATTGTAATTCAAATGATGATCGTTCTTGATTAACTGAACAGTAATTCTGGAGAAAGCCACACAACTTCAAAAAAAGTTTGTGTATAAATGATATATTTTGGATCATTGCTCAGCTACATTGCAGTTATTCACCAGCATGTTTATCAAATGTGTTTATGTCCTCAAATACAAAATGTAAATAAAATACAAAAATACTGTGCACTGATATACCACAGATTCATTACAAACACTGCCATATCTAACATGAGCTGATAAAACAGGACCATTTTTAATATTTTGCATGAACAAATCCAGGCGAGCAATAAAACAAGAAGTCGTGTGTAAAAGTTGAAAGTGTTTTTATTGACACCCAGCTATGTTAGAAAGCAACACGATCTTCACTCGGCTATCATCCTATCATCTGTACACGCTAGAAAAGAGTCGATACATGAGGCTTTAGTGACCCACACAGCCCACTTCAGCCACCAGCTTCACTCTTTATGTTTGTTTTTCTTCTTTCTATTTTTTTTTTTGTGTAAAAGAAACAGTACAAGGCATTTCTATACAGCTGAGGAGGCATTAAAACACAGTAAGACATCAGTAAAGCACTTGTAATTCATACAGAACACAGAAACAACCCAAACACTGCTTTAAAGGAGGAATATACCGTTTGGACAATAATACAGTAACACCCACATAAAATCTCATTTCAGCATTTCAAACCAAACAAACTCAAATATATACACTGAGGTATAAACACATTGGTCTTCAGAGGAGGTATTTTTCTCATGACATTTTGACCTTTTAAAACCTATTGAAATTATAATTTTTTTTTTTTTTAAAGCAAGTGATGCAAACATTAGAAATAAGCCCCATGCAGTGCATCATTCTAAGTGGAGTTAAAAAACAAAACCGAGTCAAACTCAGGCACCAAATGAAACGATAAAGCTCTCCTCTACCGTCCAATCAGCAGCACGCAGCGTCCCAGTGAAATGCATCATGGGAAGCTCGTCAGCTGCCCTTAAACCACCCAGAATTCTCCAAACGTATTTTTCACAGTGTCTGTATAATAATAGCATAGCGGTGTAATTAATCTCTAATAACAGCATGGCGAGAGTGATGCGTTTGCATAAATGAGTGAAAGACCCGTGTGTTTCATGCCACTGCTTTAAAAATCACCTTTAGCTAATTTATGCAAATACTCTGCACTAGTAACATTCACGCCGGTCACGACGTGCTTTCGTTAATCAGTCCATCTGACGCGGTCTGACGTGTTTGTGCATTACAGTGCAAAGCTGCATAAGCAGCCGTTGGAGAATTATTAATGAAAAGCCGGCTCTGGAGGAGTCTGGGTCATGTAAGGGCTTTCTGCTGGAAATATGGATTCAAGTCTCCTTGAGGAGCATCGTGTGCTTTTCTGAGAACGCATCCGCTCGAGCTGCTGATTCCGAGACGGAAAGCCATCCTCGCGTCGTTCCAAACCATGCCGATTCCTGCGGTTCACCATAGAATGCAAAAAGAGACGTTTTGATGAATGTTCTAGCGGATCTTTTCTGTGCAGCTGCAGTGAATGCTGAAACTGGATCAACTGAATCAGATCCGTGAACGAATCAAAGATGATTCAGCTTCACAAAATCACAAGCTAGTGTTTCTGTTGATGTCCAGTGCGTCTTGCAGGCTAGTTCTTTCTGAAGCTTGAAAGATTCAATCCTGATCAGTGTTATGTTAGTGTCTTATCATGTTTTCAATATTATTTTTATATTTTCTCATTTTAATTTTAGTTAAGGTTTTAGTCATTTAAGTTGTGTGTTTTTCCATTATTAGTTTTTGTTGTTTTTAAATGTCTTTATTTTTATCAAGTTAAAGTCAATGAAAGTGAGGAGTATTACTTTGGAAACTAGCTGAAAATAAAGTTTAAGTTTTTATATTTTACGTCAGGTAACATTTATTGCATTTTTTTTAAAGTTCTAGTGAACTAGTGATACGGATTTATTTTAGCTGCGTGTAAAAGAGCGACCGATCTCATTCCCCAAACTCATCTCACAGGTTTGGAACGGCGTGAGAATGAATAAACGATCATTTTCATTTCTGAAGAAGCTACATCCGCTCGATCCGTAACCCTCCTCTGACAGCACTGAACTCTGCTTTTTTGGGGTTTATTTGAAACTTTCTCCTTCCAGAACTGTACACGGCACACAGCCAGCAGCCTGACTAACATTATACACATTTATATACATCTACACATTATCTACAGACACTACGTCCCACGCACGCATTAAAAAGTACTTCATTCAGGAACTGTGCATTTGTACGTATGGAACAGCATCAATAATCAATCAATCGCTTCCCTCAAACAAACTGGCTTCACAATACATGCCAGATCAATCAGCTTTAGAGGAAACGAGCAGCATCTGTATGGATGTGCTGTAACCTGTGACCAGCAGAAGAGCCCTGAGAGGAATGCTGCAGATTCAAGTCAGACTAAACTGACAGCATTTGTGGCTGAATGTTGGTTTTGACAAAAAAGAGTTTTCTGGGCTCCAGTGAGGCACTCGCAGTGGAAGTCAATGGGTTTCAAAAGAGTGTCACAAGACTTAAACATACAAATTAACTGGTTTTTGTATGAAAAAAAAAATACTGCTTACTAACATTTTCTGTCAAATTTCACAGCATTGTTGTCATAAAGTAACAGCTAGAATCTTAAAATGATCGTTGATGATTTAGCACAATAATTACACTACCAGTCAAACGTTTTTGGACGGCAAGATTTTTAATGTTTCTTTCTAAATCTTTCTATTTTAATATATTTTAAAATGTATGCTGAGATCAAAGCTGTATTTTCAGCATCATTACTCCAGTCTTCAGTGTCACATGATCTTCAGAAATCATTCTAATATACTGATTTGCTGTTCAAGATACATTTCTGATTATTATCAATGTTGAAAACAGTTAAACAGAATTTGTTCAGGTTTCTTTGATGAATAGAAAGTTCAGAAGAACGGCATTTATCTGAAATAGAAATCCTTTATAACATTATAAATGTCTTTATCGTCAGTTTTTATCAATTTAATGCATCCTTGCTAACTAAAAAGTATTCATTTCTATAATATTTCATAATTTAATAATAAATATATAATGATTTAAATATACTGACTCCAGGCTTTTGAATGGTAGAGTGTATAATGTTACAAAAGCTTTTGATTTCAGATAAATGCTGATCTTTGGATCTTTCTATTCATCAAAGAATCCTGAAAAAAATTTACTTTAGCTGTTTTCAACATTGATAATAATCAGAAATGTTTGTTGAGCAGCAAATCAGCATATTAGAATGATTTCTGAAGATCATGTGACACTGAAGACTGGAGTAATGATGCTGAAAATACAGCTGCGCATCACAGAAATACATTACAGTTTAACAGATATTCACATAGAAAACTGCTGTTTTAAATAGCAGAAATATTTCACAATATTACTGCTTTTGCTGTATTTTGGATTTAAAAAATGCAAGCTTGGTGAGCAGAAGAGACTTCTTTCAAAAACATTAAAAAATCTTGACTGGTAGTGTAAGCGTTTTTACAAAATGTTTAAATCCTCCAAAAATGACCTCAATTTCAGTGTGATTCGTAACCATGATTTTTGTTGTTTTTCAAATGTTTCATTTATTTATCTGTTTATATTTAGTTTGTTTTGTGCTAATCAACATTAAAACGCAAATGCTGTGGCCTGAGCTTGACCTGCATTCATCTCTGAATATTCCTTCGACATTCAGGGCCTCTAATCTGACCATAAAGATGACTGAAAAAGCCTCAAACGTACAGATGCACATAAATAAGAATCTCAAGTTGCATGCTTAAATAAGCACCAGAAACTGACACCTTGAGAAAATCACGCCGTCTCGTTTCGCTCTTCATTTGCGAGCGGCTATCGGATCCCATCGGCTCTGATAAAGCACTGCGCGTCACAACCGCTGCTACATGTCTGTACTGGACACACACACAGAGACCGCTCCGACACACAGCAGCTCCACACTGGTCCCTTAAGACTCGCCCGAAACACTTTCAAAGCAGTCCTTGATGTTTTGAACATTCTATTAGAAAAAGTCACCACAAAATGTTGGAGACCCCATGGCTTAGTAAATATCCATTTTCTATACGACTGCACCTCGATGCATGTTGAGAACAATCTAGGTGTTTGTTTGGGCAACTTTAGGTAACGCTCCCAACCTTCTGGCCGCCTGTAAGCGATCGCAGCTCCAGCTGAAGAGGTCTGATCGGTTTTTCATCCTCAGAGAACGAGAGGCAGAGAGAATGAAGGATGGCACCAGCAGATCTGCGCGCTGTGAGGGTGGGTTGGTTAGTTGGTTCAAAGCAGTGGCACTTTCTGGTAACACCTGGCTTGGAAGGCATGGTTGTTATCGTAGTCGTTGTAGCAGAGCAGTAAAAATATAAAGTCGTAAATCTGTATTGCATATGTCGCAGCATGTTCGCCAGGACTGAATGAGGTCATGTCCAGTTGTTTTTGCAAAAACAGAAAACATGCATTTAAAGTCACGCCGAGCTGAAGAGCTGCAGCGATGAGCGGAAATTAAACACGAGGTCCCACAGAAACAGTCAAACCTCAAACCAAACTCAGATCCACTTATAAATAATAGAAGCATCCGTCTTGCACGCGCATGACGCTCCGTGTGAGAGAGGAGTCCGGCGCGATTCAGACCGAGACCAAGGATGCGGAAAACGTCAGTGAAAGTGCTGTGTCCTCTCGTGAAGATGGGAAAGGAATGCTCTACATCTTGATGCCCTCCTGCTGGCTGAGCTGGGACAGCGTCTTCTTGATGCGCAGGGCTGTGAGACGGGCCGCTCCGCTGGCGTACCAGCACTCCCTCATGATCTTCGCCATCACACGCAGAGCCTGAACACACAACAGCACACGCAACTCATTACACCTCACACACTGCTTACACTGCTTCATGCATTCATCACTCACACGTTTCACTCTTTCATTCTTGTCCCAAACCTAGACTTTCAATCTTCAACTGTGAAAGTCCACCATATAAATCTGAATTACATTTGTGTTTATCATAGTTATTATAGTTAACTCAAATTAAAAGCATGAAAAAAAAAAATACATTCACATTGTGAGATATAATGTTGCATCATGAAAAATAATGAGGTCACAATTACAAAAAGTCATATTGTGAACTATAAAAATGTGCAATTACATGAAATAAGGTTATAATTATGAAAAAAGTCACATTGTAAGATATAGTAAAAATTATGAGAAATGGTCAAACAGTGAGATATAATCATGAATGTTGCATCATGAAAAATAATGAGGTCACAATTACAAAAAGTCATATTGTGAACTATAAAAATGTGCAATTACATGAAATAAGGTTATAATTATGAAAAAAGTCACATTGTAAGATATAGTAAAAATTATGAGAAATGGTCAAACAGTGAGATATAATCATGAAAAATAGTAATTATTTGAAATATATATATATATATATATATTATATAGTTTGCTATTTCAGTTTTATAGAAAATAAAAAACAGCAACTAATGAAAATGTCAAAGCAAACAAACTGAATAAAACAAACAAAAAACTCTAAAATGAAAATGGAAAACATAAAAAACAATTCAATATATATATATATATATATATATCAACTACAATAGTATCTATATATGATTATATAAAATTATTTCTTTTTTTATTTTTATTTAGTGTACTGGAGACAACAGAGTCAGCAAAGAACTTGAGATGAAATATCAGATGCGTGAGGAAAAATAAAAGGTAAACAGCCAAAAAGTAAAAAAAAAAAAAAGTAATTTAATTTTGTGTATTTAGGATAAACAAAATGCTATTAGTGTAATTAACTTTGGCAGTACAAAGAAGTCAGCCTTTTTATTCAAAAAATACTACAAATGTAATTTCCATCACTGTCATTCTCACTTTCAACACAAGACAATACGACACTGTTGCACACGGCTACTCAGATAAAACCTAGTCAGAGTGTTTAAGAGACTTTACTTTCTTGAAACACACACACACACTGACAAGGTCCCGAAGTGGCAGTAGTTGAAGGAACACCAGTTTTTATCTAACGAGAAACACATTCACTGAAGTGTGTCCGGACAAATCTCAAGCAGTTCAATTCCTATCTTTAATTCACTACAGCTCCTGGAAGTCTTTTTTCACGCAGTTTCTTGTCAAATCAGTGTTTCGCTTCATGCCATCTGTTTACTGCGCTCTTGGCATTATGTGCACATCATCTCCTAACGACTCGATCAGAAACGCTCGTCTTCAATAAAGTGAAGCTCGCAGGAGCGTTTTACTCCGATACGAATCAAACACAGAGCAAAGAGCTAGAGCGCTTACACTGGGCACACTGTTCGCAGTGTATGAATGCAGAGATCGCAGCTCTATTACTGACACCCACATTCTGCTCTCAGGGTTAAAGACTCCACCGAATGCAAATCAGATCATTTCTGTTTCTGGAGAGACACACAAGCAGAGTTGAGTTAATTTAGCCGCTCACTAAATACAGAAGTTCATCCGCAATACAGCCTTATATTTAGAGGTTATTAACAGCAGAAAGAGACTCTTGTGTGCATCTGTTTGTGGCAGATGAAAATATGAAAGTCATTTAAACTTGCTTGCTTTATGTACTTTGACACAGCACTTTTTCACATAAATGTGACTTGCTTGCATCATTTTGGTTGCAGGTGAAAATATGCTTCGCTGAACGTTGGTATGATGTTTAAAACTAGACAGAATTAAAACTTGAGAAACATCAAACTGAAGAGTTTTTGAACAATCGTGATTTGTGTGCATCAGTTTGGTCGCAGGTGAAATTATACAGCGCTGAACGTTGCAGAAAAGTTGTTTATATGCCACTGAGAAGTACATTTAAAACTTTTCTTTATGTAGTTTATATAAACATCTAACAATACTGAAATGTTTTTGCACAAATGTGTCTTGTTTGCATCTATTTGGAGGCAAGTGAAAATAGACTACTAAAAGTTGTTTGAATGTTGTTTAAACGTTAAGCAGAATTATAACATTGTAACATGTACAGATGTGACTCTTGTTTGCATCTGTTCGGTGGCAGATAAAAATATACAGTGATGAATGTTGCAGAAATGTTGTTTGATTGCCATGTAAACTTTGAAGAGTAGAGTTAAAACTTGTTTTATGTACTTCATGACAACTGACTATTTTAAGGAGTTTTTGGACAAATGCATCTGTTTGTTCACAGGTGTAATTGTGCTGTGCAGAACATGGCAGAAATGCAGATTGAATGTTGTTTAAACTTTACAAATAGGGTTGCAAAGGGGTGGAAAATTTCCGGTAAATTTGCAAAAATCCCTGGAATATTCCAAAAAATACTGTAAAGTTTCCTAAATTTCTGTAATAGTTCCGAAATTTACTGGACATTTTCCACCGTTTTGCAACCCTAATCACAAATAATCAAAACTTTGATTTCTGTTTTTTGAAAATACGTGAAACTATACATCCTAAACATTACTTAAATGCTGTTTGAATGGTGCTTAGAGCTTTATTATATATAGAATTAAAACGGCTTGCTTCATGTAGTTTCTGACTTCCAGCAGCAGCTCATTAAAGCCTGTATCTGCGGAGACAATCTCCGGTTTTACACCGCCCTGGAGAACAAGACAGTCCCAAAGACACAGATCTCCTCCGAGGCGTCTGCTTGTCAAGGCTCACCTGTGAACGAGAGCCGAACGCAGAAACACGGCATGCCAGACAGTAAATGTGACCCTGGAGCACAAAAGCAGTGTTAAGTCGCTGGGGTATATTTGTAGCAATAGCCAACAATACATTGTATGAGTCAAAATTATAGATTTTTCTTTTATGCCAAAAATCATTAGGATATTAAGTAAAGATCATGTTCCATGAAGATATTTTGTAAATTTCCTACCGTAAATATATCAAAACTTAATTTTTGATTAGTAATATGCATTGCTAAGAACTTCATTTGAACAACTTTAAAGATGATTTTCTCAATATTTAGATTTTTTTGCACCCTCAGATTCCAGATTTTCAAATAGTTGTATCTCAGCCAAATATTGTCCTATCCTAACATATTGTCCTATCCTATTTATTCAGCTTTCAGAAGATATATAAATCTCAGTTTCAAAAAATTGACCCTTATGACTGGTGTTGTGCTCCAGGGTCACAGATATCACTGCTACTGCGGCAGAATCACGTGCTACAGACGCAGACACAAAGACGGAGAGTAGCAGCGACACGTCTCTACTTCTCAGAGCGTTTGGCAGCGCTCATATGCTGGAGACGGATTAGATTTCACAGCGGATCTAATCGAATCCAGTCGTGTCACTTCGGCAGTAATAAAGAGGAGCGAGGGTGGATCTGTGAGGCCTGTGGTTTGTCTCAGCGGTCATTACCTCTCCGCAGTGATGCAATTACACCGAACGAGAGAGCAGAGCCGTGTGCACCATAATGACATGCTGCAAGAATTAACTTCACTGATCTACAGGAGAAATCAAACGTGTTCTCTCCAGAACCAGACGACTTGACCAGAAGAACAAGTGCGCATACATACACTTTTTACTATCGTTATGGAAGAAGGCATTTTTCTTTTTATATGATTTATGATTTTTAAGCTTTAAATATTTATTCAATATTTTTTTATTTAGTTATTTAAATAAATCTTTTTTTTTTTTATGTGAATATTGTTTTGTTTCTCATGAACACTGATATACAGAAATGTCTAGTATATATATATATATATATATATATATATTATATGAATATAAATATATACATGTAAATATTTTCAAAATATATACTGTACGTGTGTCTCTTTATATATATATACATAATAAATATACACAGTACACACACTTATATTATGTAAGCAAACATTATTTTGGATGTGATTAATCGTTTGACAGCACTCTACTGAGGAGATTACAAAGATTAAACGAGTGTCTTTGTTTAACTCTGAAATGTGAAATGTGGAGTTATCTGATTTTGCTATAAACAAACTTTTAATATATATAAAAAACATGCTTTTAATGAACTTCAATTTTGTAACCATCTGTTTGGGATGTTGGGCCGTAGTTTCTGTTCGCACACGACTCTCCTCATCTCCTCCACCGACGGGTCGGACTGCACCAGGTCATAGTACGGCAGCTGGTAGTCCTCATGAATGCCTGCGCAAAAACATGCTTCAGTTAAGGTACGATGAGTCTAAATACTCAAAACAACAGATGATGCTGCTGATCAAAAGATCAGACAAACTTCACTAAAATACTTGACAGAGAGAATGAAAGAAACCCTGGGGAAACATGATGCACATATTTGAAAAACCAGTTATTAAAGTAGAGCTAGTTTCATATGAATAATACCTCCAATAGAACATCTGCTGGCAATTTCCCAGAAGACCAGCCCCATGGCATAGATGTCTGCCCTCTTGAAAGACTCAAAGTGCTTCATGTTTATTGAATCGTCAAGCACTTCTGGAGCCATATACCTGTTGAAGGATACAAGTGAATAGAGAGTTATTATTTTTGATCACAATCCAGAGATTTATGCCCACATGATCCAAAAACAAGGTCCTTCTGAAGGTTGACTTTATTATTTTTTTTTATTTTGATATTTTCTGTTTTAATTTTACTTAAAACTTTACTACTTTTATAGTGTTTTTGTCATTTAATTACCTTTTTATATATATATATATATATATATGTTAAATATAAATATTTACATTTTAAATGATAAATGTTGCCTTGGCAACTAACTGAAATATATATATATATTTTTAAATTAAAAAACAATTATAAATATAAGATAAAATATATATATAAGATAATAACTCCGGTACATGCTCAAGTACACAAATAAAAAATATAAATCCATTAAATAAAAAAGTATTATTTATTCTATTGAAATGTCTCAAAACTGTCATTAAAATGCTTTTATTATTTATTTGTGGAATATTTTGCTTGTTTTTTTTTCTCTTTTCTTTCTTTCTTTCTTTTTTAAATCACAAGCTTCCAAACAATCACCATCACAAACACAGAACCAGGTCTAAGCAGTCGTCTCCGAGGTGAATGAGATGAGAATCACTGGAAGTAAAGGCATTAAAAGACTCATCTGCACACACACAAGTTCAGGAGATTAATCTGGATACGTGGATAAATCCTGAAATGTCTGCATGCTCTGCCAAAACACTGAGAACAGGAGGACAGCCAGATCTGAGCTGAAGCAGAGCGAGACTGAATCACATGCAGCTCCTCAGAGCCGCAGGAAAACACAGGCCATGAACATCAGCAGAGGAGCTCAGAAAGCACCGAGGCTCGTCCAAACCCAGTATCTGCAGAAGCACACGTCTGATGGAGCGCTTGAGAGACTAAAGCAATCAAAGTAGGGAGCGCTTTCTCTTTCTTGAACTGATTTATAGACACCTGCTCTAATCTAATAACGCACTCAGCTATGGAGACTTTAGAAGCTGCATATTAAAACCAGTGTTTCTGCAGGTTTTATCAAAGTGAATTTAAGACATTTCTTAGAGCAATTAAAGAAAATGTAAGGACACAAGACATGAATATGTTCTCTAATGTCTACAAAATGAGTTGCTTTAGCAACACTTCAAAGTTTGAAAATACAACTTCCAATTACTGGTGCTTTAGTATCACGGAGATGCTATTATAGTTTAGAATAATTTAGTTCTAATGTTTGCTTTTCACTTTAATTTTAAAATTTTGTGCATGTTTGTCAGTTTTATTGTTTTTCTTATGTCTATATAGTTTCTATTCATTTTTATTTCAGTGCAAGTTGAAGTTTAATGGCTTCTCCAGTAAATCTATTTTAATTTAAGGATGTTTACATATTTGTATTAGAAAACAAAACAAAAATGTAGAGCAAGAAACTGCAGTGCATGCAACACTTAACGCCCTAAATCTATGAACCGAACACTTTCTGGTCTGATTTAAGGCTTTTTTATGGCCTTAATTTGTGTCCAAATTAAGACATTTTAAGACCCAAAGAAATGTTAAGACTTGTAAATTCACGTTTTGCAGACCGGCAAAACCATCTACAGCAAATAAAATTAAAATAAATAAAAAGTTAGCACCATATAAATGGGTATTTTGTGTGGGCTAACGTGACACAAGTGTTACACGTTCTCTTTAACCGTCATTCCATCTTTGAACACAGACGTGAAAGTGCACGATCCAAACTTACATTATTATAATTCATGAACAAAAACATTTTGTAATATGATTTTGATGTACCATTTCCATGGTAATGCAATGTCTGATTTTAAAATGGATTTCAAAAGATGAATTTTGAGATTTTAAGCTTTCAAATTGATATATAATTTCTGATTATTTATAAAGCGTGATCGAGAAAAAGGCAACAAAGAAAGACTTTTTGTGACAAAGGTCAGAACTCCTGTTATTATGTAGTTTTTTGAGGTGCACTCTTGTCATAAAACACTCTATTACTTTTCCTACATAATGTTTAACGCGTAAAACAGTGGTGAAATATCTATTTAGGAGTCTTACACCTTTCCAATGATATAGATATAGTTTGTCACGATTAGATTAGAATTTATTTGAATTATAGTGAAGTAAACATTTCCCAGTAGCTGTTTCCAGCCACCGATTTTTATGTGCATTTTGGAATATCGCATATAAAAAACGCTGGATTGAAACGCCAAGATGAGCATAAATTCTAAAAATGATTTGAGTAGGATAAACTTTTATTAGATAAGAAAAAATGTGCATAAGCTATGATGGAAACACATTTACCGAATAAACTGGATGGAAACATAGCTACTGATAGGAGAGAAAACTAAATGAAAACGCAGCAAACTCTCAGCAGGACTACTAAACTGGAGATGGAGAAGAAGCTCGAAGGCGTACCGTTTGGTGCCCACTCTGTGGTTGGGTGCGATGTCGATGGTGTCGGTGGCGGAGTCGTGTCGCACAGCTAAACCCAGGTCTGCAATGCAGCACGTGCCGTTCTTCTTCACCAGGATGTTCTTGGACTTCAGATCCCTGTGAGCGATAGCAGGCTTGCCTGGAACACACCACAGAGACCAGAGAGAGTTCACAGAACAACCAGCAGATAAAGCATCGCTCGATCTTCACACTCACGTCACTAAAAAACTCCTTCAAAACACAAATGAAAGCTGAGAGAGGTCTGCTCCTCCGCTGACAGTCAGTTGCACCAAGACTCCACACGAAGGCATCACAAAAGTAACCGTACGAGGTTTCATACGAGTTTATACCGTAGTCTGTCTGAATACTCGATTCTGACCGGATTCTAATGCACAGGTAGTTCCAAGTCAGTTTCATCACCGTTGCACTGCTTTCATTATAAATGTCTTTACTGTCACTTTTGATCAATTTAATGCATCCTTGATTAATAAAAGCATCATTTGAATATTAAATTAATATGTTTAAAAAAGTTATGCACCATGATCTTAGCCTTTTTCAGACTCTTTGAACCTTTAGTGACACGTAAACACTCAATTCAATTGCATGGTATATACTGTAGTAAAAACATGGTAAAACAATGATCCTCTGTGCTAGCAGATGGTTTGTCTGCAGTGCAGCGGCATTGATTTCTGACACTGACAGCAGTTCAATTCAATTCAATTCAAGTTTATTTGTATAGCGCTTTTCACGATGCAAATCGCTGCAAAGCAGCTTTACAGAAAATTAAAGATTCTACATTATATTTAGTAATAGCTCATCAGTGGTGACTATCTCAAGTTGATGTCCATTATAGCAAAGTTTGCTAGTTTTGTATGTTGTCTGAGGGGTTGTATCATCTCGGCTGAGATGCGGTTGCTAAGGTGCTCAGAGCATGTTGCTATGCACAACTTCATCAGGTGGTTGCTAGGGCGTTGTGGATTGTTATTAGGTTATTTACAATCCAAATGTTACAGGATTGATTGTATAATTCGTTTCTTTTTTTTAAATAATTAAAAAATGTAAATTCAAGAAAGTAATTTTCAATAAATTTTTACACTCGAAATTAAGAAATTAATTAATTAATCAAGGACACATTAAACTGATCAAAAGTGACAGTATTTACAATGTAACAAGAAATTTCTATTTCAAATAAATGCTGTTCTTCTGAACTTTCTCTTCATCTGTGAATCCTGAAAAATAAAATGCATCACAGTTTCCACAAAAATATTGTGCAGCACAACTGTTTTCAACATTGATAATAATCAGAAATGTTTGTTGAGCAGCAAATCAGCATATTAGAATGATTTCTGAAGATCATGTGACACTGAAGACTGGAGTAATGATGCTGAAAATACAGCTGCGCATCAGAAATACATTACAGTTTAACACATATTCACATAGAAAACAGCTGTGCTACTTTCTAATAATATTTCATGATTTTTTTTTTCTGCATTTTTGATCAAATAAATGCATTGGTGAGCAGAAGAGACTTCTTTCAGAAATATTAAACATCTTACAAACCTCAAACTTTTTTTCACAAGTTGAAAATAAACCAGATTGCTTGGAAAAGTTATCACACTTTATGATTTTGATATTAATAATATCTGTAGCACAGACTGTGCTGAATTTCACTACTTATGTTCAGGGTTTAACAATAAGCAATAGTAATCATACACACCTCTATAATGCATTACTTTCTCACATGTCTACGAATGAAAGCTTTATAATAACTTCAATACTACAACAGAGCGAGTTGATCTGCAGAGCTTGATTGTGACACTCTCACAGAGTAATGAGGCATTACGTCTCAATTATAGAAAAGTAATAAAGCTGCCGCAGCCGTAAATGAAGCTCACTTTAACAACAAACAACTCTGCTGATGAGAATTACTCACAAAACCCCATCAACTCCACTCAAGACTAAATCAAGCCACAATTATTCAGTTTTGGACATTAAGATGCAAACAGTGACTCAAAGTGATATTTTTATATTATCATATAAATAAATAAATGCTTCCACCGGTGGCTGAAAGAGCAGGGCCTGTAAAGCTGAAGCTTGATTTGGTTTCACTGGAACTAAAACACACGAGGTGAAAACATCTCACACAGACGCCAGGATTCTGCTTTCATTATTATTACAACTTAAATATTATTACAGTGTAGCACAGCTGTTTTCTATGTGAATATCTGTTAAACTGTAATGTATTTCTGTGATGCGCAGCTGTATTTTCAGCATCATTCCTCGAGTCTTCAGTGTCACATGATCTTCAGAAATCATTCTAATATGCTGATTTGCTGCTCAACAAACATTTCTGATTATTATCAATGTTGAAAACAGTTGTGCTGCTCAATATTTTTGTGGAAACTGTCATACATTTTATTTAAAATATAACTGACTCCAAACTTTTGAGTACTTGTGTGCTTCATAATCCAAGGTACTTTTAAGAAAACTATGGCAGACGGGTCATTATATACAGAGAAATATCAAAGATGATGAAAAGGAAAAATATAGTTTAAAAAGATGTGATAAATTCTTGAAAACATCTTTAACCATCCAAATGCTTACATTCATGTTGGATTGAATACGTTTTGAAAAACTTCTCAAAAATGTTCAAAAGACTGAACGGTTGAATTGAAGATTTTTTATTTTAATTTCAAGGTAAAAAGATTTTTTTAAATCTATATTTTTATATATTTTTAAATCATGAATACCACTGAGTTTTGAATTAATCTTGGCATGTCATAAAAGGTAAAATTATGTGAGATTTTTCAGAATTTTAATTACTTTGATATACAGTCGTGAAGGTCTACATGGCATCAATATTTGTTAAAAATAGTGCTGTCAAACGATTAATCTCATCCAAAATAAAAGTTTTTGTTTACATAATATATGTGTGTGTACTGTGTATATTTATTATGTATATATAAAAACACACTCATACAGCATATATTTTGAAAATATTTACATGTATATATTTATATTCATATAAATGATATCATATATAGATATATTTAATATATAAACGTAAAATTTTTCTTAAATATATACATGCATGTGTGTGTATTTATAAATACATAATAAATATACACATATATAATGTAAACAAAAATGCGATTAATCGTTTGACAGCACTAGTTAAAAAAACTGCCTAATTTCAAGAAATAAAAAAAAGATCGTAATCAAGCTACTTTAAGATTTCCTTTTCAATACTTTCAGCCTCTGATGATGAGATATTTTTTCTTCTTAAAATCAGGATATAGCACCTTTATAACAAAACAAAAAAAATCTAAATAATGTACATTTAGAAATGTAAAATATTACAGAAGAGCTGCCCTGTATGAACTGCATTCTCTGTGTATGTTTATAAACAGATTCAGACCAAAAGCACGAGTGTTTACTGGTGGTTTCCTAGCATTGGAAACAACAGCCAGATGAGTTTGAGACGCAGACCTTGCGTTCCCACGATCTCCATGTGCAGGTGCGCCAGGCCGCTGGCCGTGGACAGAGACAGCTTGATCATGCCCTCCACCGTCACT